>NC_053391.1:203109869-203409869 GCF_905171765.1 Bufo bufo | reverse complement strand
AAGAAAAAAATATAATAAAAAAAAAAAGAAAAAAAACGAATATTCGATTTCGCGAATATATAGAACGATATTCTAAATATTCGCGAAATCTCGAAATTGCGATATTCGAGAAAAAAATTCGCAATTCGAATATTCGTGCTCAACACTACAAAGGACAAAGGGAGAAAACCTTTATACAGGGAATCAAATCCAAAAAGGGTCATCAGCTTACCAACACACCTGCGATTGCAGAGGAATTCACTAAATTTTATTCCTCCCTCTATAACCTAGAATCCAATAGCCCAGAACTTACATTGGCCAATATCAAGTCCTTCCTTGAGACAACTAAAGTTCCGACCCTAGACTCAATAGAAAAAAGAAATGTTACTGACTCCAGTTACGGTAGAGGAGATATTAGAGGTCTTAGCAAGTACTCCATCAGGGAAATCCCCAGGTCCAGATGGGCTACCTATAACCTACTACAAAAAGTTTAAGAAAACCCTTGCTCCACAGTTAGCAGACTTATGCAATTCCCTATTAAAAGGTACTTCCCTCCCTCCGCAATCGCTAATCGCTCACATAACAGTGATTTCCAAAGAAGGGAAGGATCCCGCTAAATGCAGCAGCTACAGACCAATATCCCTACTTAACGTAGATGTTAAACTATGGGCCAAACTTTTAAGTTGTAGAATAGCAAAGCTACTCCCCAAACTAATTGGCGAGGAACAAGTGGGTTTTGTAAAGGGACGGGAGGGAAAACATAATGTTAGCAGAGTTTTACATGCCATATACTACACGAAAAAACACAAGATCCCATTGACCCTGTTAGGAACTGATGCTGAAAAAGCATTTGACAGGGTCAATTGGACTTTTATCGAAAGTACCTTGCGCCATTTTGGTTTTCCCCCTCTGTTTGTTCCTGCCGTTCTCTCACTTTACTCACATCCCTCAGCCAGAGTCCTAATCAATGGCACCCTATCTCCGCCCTTCAGCATATCCAATGGAACGAGGCAGGGCTGCCCTCTCTCTCCGGCTCTGTTCATTTTAACTCTTGAGCTTCTCCTTTGTAAATTAAGATCTTCTGAGATCATCAAGGGACTCCAAGTGAAGGGGAAAACACATTCATTGGCAGCCTTTGCGGACGATCTGCTCCTCTTTATTACAAATCCAGCAGTTGCAATCCCAGAGGTGATAAAAATTTTCACGGACTTCGGAGTAGTTTATAATTTCAAGGTCAATTATGACAAATCTGAGATACTTAATATCTCAGCACCGGAAAAACACATGATAGAAGTTAAAAAGCAAACTTCTTTCCAATGGCCCAAAGAAGCTATTAAACATTTGGGAATCATGATTCCGGCAAACCCCTCACATCTATTTAGACATAACTATGTCCCCTTATTTAGTAAAATCAAAACCTTCCTGGCCTCTATCAAGCTACCTTTTCTGTCATGATTGGGCAGGAAAAATCTATTGGCTACCTATGTTCTCCCACAGATCCTTTATACCCTGAGATGTCTACCCATTCCGCTGACAAACAAGTTCTTCTCTGATTTCCGGTCCCTTTTCAGTAATTTCCTCTGGTCCAATAAAAAGCCACTACTAGCTTACCCCTTACTCGTTAGAACAAATAGAGGAGGTTTATCCTTACCGGATCTTAAGACCTATCTACATGCTATCCAGTTAGAGAGATGGATTGAATTGGCCAGACCCCATAACGGTTCATTACATGTAGCTTTGGAGAAAGCTTTATTAGGTGAGGACATTGCCCATAATTTTTGGGTTGCCTCCCCAACTAAGAAGAAAAAATATCCTCTTAGTGCCCTAACGTACTGCATGCTCCAATACTGTAACAGCTCGGCGGCCCTATCAATGTCTGCTAACAAACTATCCCCTGTAGCCCCACTTTCTGTCCTCCCGTTTTTTCTTAACAGAAGTGGAAGCGACTTTCATAAAGCCTGGTCGCATCTTTCAGAACTTAAAATATCTGACCTGGTTAAAGCCAAAAACCTCTAGGAGTTTCTCACCAAGATTCAAACTTATATTCCCGAGCACCTCCGTTCTATCTTAGTTGAATTAGACCTAGAACTCAGCTGCAAAAAATATAGGAAGATACATATGGAGACCCATGTTGATCCCACCTGGCTTGAAAATTACATTCTACTTCCCTACCCTCCCACAAAAACCCTCTCCAAGCTGTACTCCCAACTTATATTAGACTCTTCAGGTGAGAAACCCACATACTTAAAAGCTTGGGAACGAGAGCTGCAGTTGACTCTCTCAGACGAAGACGTTAATATAGTTTTAAAGCACTCCCACGGATTTTCGAGGTGTATCCGTATCCAGGAGAATTCCTTTAAAATTGTATCTAGGTGGTACAGAACTCCAGACTTTCTATATAGAGCCCTCCTGTCGCCCTCAGATAAGTGTTGGCGCTGTCAAGATGAGTGTGGAACCATCTCACACATCTGGTGGTCCTGTAAAGCTATTTCCAACTTCTGGATAGAAGTGGAACAAATTATTAACAGAGTCTGTAGTTCCCGTATCTCTTTAGCACCAGCACTCATACTTCTGTGGCTGCCACACGGAGGCTTCAAACCCTCCTCCAATAATTTAATCACGCATATGATAGGAGCAGCTAAATTTGTTGTCCCCACCAAATGGAAAAATACTGAACCACCTACCATTAAAGCATGGCTAGAAAAAGTGCACCAGATCTGCCTCATGGAAGAGATGGTTGGTTGGGAAAATGGAAACAGGAAAAATTTTCTGAAAACGTAGCAACCATGGCTGGATTTCTATAAGAACTATAATTAGATCGAATGCTCCCTCTCTTTATGAGTACATTAATCAGCACCCTCTCGCTGATTCAATATTTAGACCCACAAGAATCTATACATAATGGAACACCCTTTCTCTACCTCAAAGTATTACGTTTAGTGTACCACCTCCTGCTTATATGTGCTTCAACAAGTACACTCTAATGTGGCTTCGGTTAATTGAACCTGCAATTTACCTTATGCATTTGATACAAGATTGCTCCCTTGCCTTATATTTTGAGCTGAAACAACCCATAAGTTAAGTTCTATATGTTGTGTTTTGGTTAGACTATACAGATACTCACTGTTAGCCAATTCAAGTGATGCTCCCTATATGATTAAGCTTTGGTCTGACATCCAGATTCACATCGTGCCTTATAAGATTGGGTCTATGAGAAAATAGTCAAATTTACTTATTACATGCTTTTACTACTCTCCTTCATTGCACTCAGATTCATGCTTGTATCTACCAAACGGTGACATGACTATCCTATTGCGTCTACGCCATGTGTCATGTGTCTTATGTGCTTTATTATTCTGTATAGATCTTTTCATGTTTGTTATCTATTGAAAATTCTTCAGAAATAAAGAATTTGTAAAAATAAAAAAAAAGCCCTCATGTGGAGATGGCAACAGAAAAATGAAAAGTTTTACATTGGCCTGAAGAAGTTATGTTATAATATTTTACAATTTTTTTTTTTTAATGGGGAAAATGTGATATATATCATTTATACTTTAGTCCCGCTATGGTACTTGAACACTAGGCTTGCTCATTAGAATAATACACTGCAGTACTTCTTCAGCCTTGGCCTCTGTCAAACTCCTTAGATGCCACTGTTGCTATTAATCTCTGCATCTAAGGTAAAAAATGGCTGGGATCGGAGTCTCTAATCCTGGCCTTTGCAGCAGGATGTCAGTTATTTGTTACAGCTGACACCAAGGCTGATGGCAAGTGCTCAGCTTCAGAGTGTATTAACTACCCGCCCGTGCAGTGCAGGAAGGAGTTTAAGGAGGACCTTTCATGTTTTTTTTTGGGTTGGATGGGTGCCTTTCCTTGCGGGGTGACCCCCGCTGGTGCTGCCGCCCTGCCTGTTTTTTTCGGGTGTCGCTCCTGCGCCCTGCTGTGCCCCCCTGTGGTTTGCCCGCTCGGTGTGTTGGTCCTGTGCGTTGGTGCGGGGGGGGGAGGCGCCGGGGTTTCTCGGTGGGCGTCTCCTTCTCCATGGCTGTTTCGCTGTCCAATCACAGTGGGGAGCGTCGCAGCCGTGGGGGGGGGTGCCTGTTGGGGGGCCCTGGCGTCTCCTCCTCCCTGTGCCGATCCTCGGCATTGGCGTGCTGGGCGGGGGAGCTGCGGTGGGGCGCGGCGGGGCGTGGGAGCGATGTTTGAGGAGGAGTCGGGCGGGGTGGCGGCATCGGTGGGGGGTGCCCCGCAGGGAAAGGTATTTGTCTAAACAAAGGAAATAATGAGAGGTCCTCTTTAAGAGTCTTGAAACATGAGCAGGTTTTTCATCCATGTCCACATGCTGCAAAATGGTGGCGACCTCTTCCTCAGGCTGTTCTTGAGTACCTTCTATTCTGAGTGCCTGGGAGGACTACCAATAGACCTTACAGGGAAATTTAGGTACATAAAGATTTGATTCAGCAGAAGCCTATCTGCTTCTGCTGAGTATTTTGTTCTCCACTGTGGTATTTGGTTCTGCTAGGACAGTATTTTGTTCCGCACTACAGTATTGCTTTGCCCCACCTTCTGTTAATTTAAACCCACCTACAACATGGGGCCACTTTTATTTTTATTTTTTTTAAAGGTCACTTTAAGTTCCCAGTCCGCCCCTTTCTGAGTGGGTGCTGAACAGAAAATGGACATGTTTGGCCCATTGACAGATAAAGGGGATTTTGTTGCTGGTACCTGCGCATGTGCCAGACACAACCATTAGTCTGCACGGAATGGAAGGTACCCGGGAACAGCCAGAGATCTGTTTAGTCTGATTTTCCTTTGAACTTACATGATCACATCTTCTGTAAATTAGTCCTTATAGCTTCTCCATAAAACAGAAAAATACAGCAGGAAGAATAATGTCAGGAATAATTGCGAATATTCGATTTCGACGAATATAACACTAATATTCATGCGAATATTCGCGAAATATCGCGAAATCGAATATGGCACCTCCCGCTCATCACTAATCGCCACATCCATAACAACCTGCTCTATAAAAATATCACATGATATACCTGCTCAGATGAATGCTATAAAAAATTACCAAAACAGCCATTCTTGGTCACCTTGCCTCACAAAAAGGACGAATACGAAATACGTAATACGAAACAATCAAATAGTCGTATGTACCCCAAATAGGTACCAACCAAATAATCATCTCATCCCACAAAAAATGAGTCCCTACCTAAGACAATTGCCCAAAAAATAAAATAAAAATATGTCTCTCAGAAAATGGCAACACAAAAGCAAGATTTTTTTCTTTTCAAAAATTTTTTTACTGTATAAAACTTAAACATAAAAAATAGACATATTAAGTATTGCCATGTCCATAACAACCAACTCTATAAAAATATCACATGATATAACCCCCTAGGTGAATGCCGTGTCAAAACTGTCATTTTTGGTTACCTTGCTTCTGAAAAAGTATAATACCAAGCAATCAAAAAGGTATATGTAACCCAAAATGGTACCAATCGAACCGTCATCTCATCCCGTAAAATATGAGCCCCTACCTAAGAAAATCACCAGAAAAGTATAAAAGATACGGCTCTCAGAAAATAGCAACACTAAAACAAGATTTTTTTCTTTTCAAAAATGCTTTTAATGTTTAAAACTTAATAAAAATGAAAAATAGACATATTAGTTATTACCGCAACCATCTGTAACAACTGGCTCTTTTAAAAATATCACATGATCTACCTCATTTGGTGAATGTTGTAAAAATAAATAAATAAAAACAGTGCCAGAACAGTAAATATTTGTCACCTCACAAAATGCGTAATGATCAAAAAGTCCTATGTACCCCAAAATGGTACCAATGAAAATGTCACATAATAAATAAAATAAGCCCCCACAATTGCCAAAAAAAAAAACCACTCTAGCAAAATCTGTGAAGCAAAAGAAATTTGGAGCTCCTTCACTTCTGAGTCCTGCCATGTGCCCCTACAGCAGTTTACCACAACATGGTTAACAAATTATGGGGTGCTTTTCTCCTGTTACAGCTTATGAAAATGATAAATTTGGGGCTAAAGCTAAATTTTATAGGAAAAAATTTAACTTTTCATTTTCACAGCCAAGTGGTTCTAAATTGCTTAAAACATCTATGTGGTGCTCTGTACACCCTTTTTATAAATTTCTTGAGGTGTGTAATTTCAAAAATTGGGGTAATTTTTTAGGGTTTCCACTGTAGGGATCTTTTCAACTACAAATTGGTGCCCAAAAAACATTCTAGCAAAATCTGCTTTCCAAAAACCATATGGCGCTCTTTTCCTTCTGACCACTGCCATGTGCCCTGACAGCAGTTTACCACCACGTATGGGGTATTTCTGTAAATTGCACAATCAGAGTAATACATATTAAGGTTTATTTTGCTGTTAGCCCTTGTGTTGCAACAAAAAATCATTAAAAAAATTACATTTTGAAATCTCACCTCCATTTTCATTTAATTCTTGTGGAACACCTCAAGGGTTAGCAAATTTTTATAACATAATTTTTGAATAATTTGAGCGGTTTAGTTTCTAAAATGTAGTAATATATGGGTTTTCTTGAAAATTAAAAAAATTGCTTCTAAAATTCCAACAAAATGACATTTGCAAAATTATGCAATTATAAAGTAGACATATGAGGAATGTTTATTGATAACAATTTATGAGGTATTACTATCCGTATTAAAAGTAGAGAAATTCAAATTTTGAAAATTGCAAATTTTTCTACATTTTTGATACATTTTGTATTTTTTTCATAAATAAAGGTGAAATATGTTGACTGTTGTGAAGTACAATATGTCTCAAGAAAGTACAATGAGGGGGGGGCGGAGCTTGCGCCGGTCTGAGATGGCCGCACGTTACTGAGCTCCTGCACTACTGCCGTCTATATCACTAGCTATCTGCAGCTATAAGCCTCACCATGGTAAAAATTGGGAACCCTAAGTTCAGCGAACACCAGGCCCAACATAAGAACTTACCAGCGAGTGGTGAAATGGACAAGTTCATAAAGAAAGCGGCATCCTCGTTCGTGGCGCGGGAACCTAAGATGGCGCCGACTCAGCCTGCACAGCCTCACAAAGCCAGCGCACAGGAGAGATCCGATGAAGATAGTGAAGCCGATGAACCGCAAGGTAAAGGGACTCTCCCTATAACCCGACACTATCTAAAGCAGACCCTGTGTAAAGCCATGGAGCCGATCCTTAGTGAGATAGCAGCCATGCGTCAGGACATGAGGCAAGTGGGGGACAGAGTTGAGGCCCTTGAGACTCACCAAGCTATGATCCTGGACCACCAGAAAGCCACATCCACTTCATTTCAGAAGTGCAGCGCTTACCTTAACGATCTGCATAATGCCCTGGAGGACCAGGAGAACAGGGGGCGCCGCACCAACCTCCGGATACGAGGGATCCCTGAAACAATTGCCCCAGGAGATATCCCTAATGCGATCAAACATCTTTGCATATCACTCTTGGGCCCAAATTTCACTCCAGAAATCACACTGGAGAGAGCCCATAGGGCGCTACGCCCCAAGCCTTCTTAATTTCCAGGTTAAGGTTGCGGTGCAAGAAGCGGCTAGAAATCGCCCTGATATTATATTTGTAGGGGCACAAATATCCATATATCAAGATTTAGCTCCCTCCACGCTCAGAAAGCGCCGGATCATGAAGCCCTTGACAGAATGGCTGCGTACTAACAGGATCCAATATAAATGGAACTTTCCTTTTGGGCTATCTTTTACTCAGGAAGGACACCGCTTGAATATCTCCTCACACTCAGATTTAGATGCAATGTACGAGGCACTACAAATACCTCCCTTCCAGATTGAAAACTGGGACCTATTTCAAGATATTGCTGCACTTCCAGAAGTTCCAACCGTCACACCTTTCACCGTGATGCATACCCCTAAAGCCCAGAGAACAGGGAAAAGAGGAAGACAACTAACCCCAAAGAGACTTACCCAAGACCGGTGAACTCACCTAGGTTCATTCTGTTTTTTCGTTTGTTACTACCGGAATGTTATCCCAGAATCCTTTCCAATATATTCCAGAATAGACGACAACGGATATCTCACAGTGTGGACTTGTCTCAGCGAAATCCAGAGAAGTCTTAACCATTTGAAATTTCCTATTGTTTGTCTGTATCACTAATGCTTCCTGCCCTTCCCTTACTGGTGACCTTGGTCACTTTTTAGTATTTGAGTATTTGTCCTGTGACCCCACTCATCATATCTATTGGATTTGTCAACTTTATCCAATTTACAAAGTTCGCCCTACCAAACCACCGCCATTAGTTAGTTGGCCTTTTTCATAATTGCTCATCTTCTCTATTTTTGCAGAAAATGTCTATCCCATGTGGGCTGCCACTTAATGTGCTAGACGGCACAAAACCTGGTCTGTAGATCTCACTCCCCCCAAGATGAGTAGCTTAGGGGTGACCCTATGCTCGAAATGTTCTTTTTCTGTTTTAATGTTTTCCTTTATTTCCTTTTTTCCCCTATTTGATCTAAGGTACATGATACTATTGATACACCACAGTAGAGGACTCTGCATCAACTTAGGAACCTTTTCTTCTGACCTGTTGACTGGCACCTTACCGGTAAGTGCTCTCCCCTGGGGGACTGACACATTTATATGCCTCGACCCCCTCTCATTATACAACTATGGCTGATCTACAAATTGCCACTTATAATGTGAGGGGATTTAACTCTCCTTCTAAGAGAAGCCAGATTTTTGCGATGCTACGCAAAGAGGGGTCGGATGTGTTGCTTCTCCAGGAGACACACTTCAGGTTCGACCATTATCCCAATTTGGAATTTTCGCATTATCCTGTGTGGTTCCATTGTGGTGGTGGTTCGTCAGCATCCGGGGGTGTGAGTATCGGTTTTAAAAGAAAAATCCCATTCAAATACTCAGAACACATTCAAGATCCTGATGGGAGATACCTTTTAGTGAAAGGGAGTATTGGCCCTCAGATCTACACATTTGTCAATCTGTATGCTCCCAACACCAAACAAACATCTTGGTTTTCCAACATCTATAAAATCATTGAGTCCTTTAAAGATGGTATTGTAGTGCTGGGAGGTGATTTCAACATTGCGCTTGACCCTCTATTAGACATATCCTCCCATAAATCAACTCACTCACTGAACTCACTGAGACGGATGAGAGATATTTTCTGGAACCTACACCTAGTCGACTCTTGGCGTACTCTGCATCCCAGTGATGTAGACTACACCTTTTTTTCACATGTACATAACACATACCACCGAATCGACTACTTATTTGTGTCCAAGGAACACCTCCAGCACTGTTCAGCGGCAAAGATCGGTTCTATCCACATATCCGACCATGCACCTGTATTCCTTACAGTCTCGTCCCCTACACGTAACACCTCATGCTTCAATTGGCGTCTAAACGAATCCATTATAGGAGACCCCAAAGTCATTACAAAAATATCTTCCCTACTAGAGGAATACTTCAAATTGAATACTAACCCCTCTTTATCCTACCAAACTATTTGGGATGCACATAAACCCTTCATAAGGGGACACTTTATTAGCATTGGTTCATATATTAAGAAACTAAGGGAACAAAATATAGCTTCACTCCTCTTTAAAATGAGAAAACTCGAGACCCTACACAAGCGCTCCCTAGCAGACTCTCAACGTCAGGAGCTCACTAGTCTTAGAGCTGAACTGAAAGCCTTATTGGATGCTAAATCCGCTAAATATTATCTTAATTCGCAGCATAAATGTTATGCTCATGGCGATAGGACTACCAAGTTCCTGATGAATAGAATTAAGGCAAGAAGAGACAGCAATTATATACACCAGTTAAGCTCCTCAAATGGGGAAACCATTTTCTCCTCGAACCAAATAGCTAACCAATTTAGAGCTTTCTATGAGGAACTCTACAACATTCCTCCACCTCCTTCCTCTGAAAACCATCTATCTTCAATCTCCTCCTTTTTAGAAGCAAACCCACTTCCTACGCTCACCGATACTCAGAGAAACCTGCTAGCAGCTCCCTTCTCAAACGAAGAACTATCTGTAGCCCTCTCTCAACTGCCCCTTGGAAAAAGTCCCGGCCCTGATGGCCTCCCTTCATCATATTATAAAACCTTTAAGACTCAGCTACTCCCACACCTTCTTGAAGTATGCAATGCTGCAATTCAAGGTAATATCCTTTCTAGGGATATGACGACTGCACACATAGCATTGATCCCTAAAGAAGGGAAGGACCCCAAACTCTGTGCAAACTACAGACCTATATCCCTCCTAAATATAGATCTCAAACTTTTAGCTAAAATGTTGGCCAACCGTTTGGCAAACTTCCTCCCTTCTTTGATACATGGGGACCAGGTAGGCTTTATCCGCAATAGAGAAGGCAAAGATAACACGACGAGAGTTGTCAATGCATTGTGCTATGCCAAACACACTTCATCTCCTCTACTTCTACTTAGCACCGACGCAGAAAAAGCGTTCGATAGAATCAATTGGACATACCTGAGACAAGTTCTGTTGGGCTTTGGTCTGCCTGGTCCCTTTGTTCAAGCGATCTTTGCTATGTATGCACAGGCCACTGCCCTGGTAATGGTTAACGGTAATTTATCACTGCCTTTTCACATACACAATGGTACCCATCAGGGTTGTCCTTTGTCCCCCCTCCTATTCGTGCTGGCTATGGAACCTCTGTTGTTGTCACGGAACCATGAACCAGACGTACAACAAGAGATAAGTGAAAATAAGAAGGCTTTATTGAAAATAAAGCTGTAAAGCAAAAGTCCAAACGGATGGTGAAACCGAGCAGAGTCTTTGCGAAGCCAGAGGTCAGGAACCAGAAGGGTAGTCAGACGAAGCCAGGATCAGGAACCAGCAGGGTAGTCAGACGAAGCCAGGATCAGGAACCAGCAGGGTAGTCAGACGAAGCCAGGATCAGGAACCAGAAGCAGCAGCAGTCTTAGAAGCATGTGAACACAAGAGGACCAAGCAAGGAACTGAAGCCACAGACCTCCTATATATATGAGCTAGGCATCCAGCTCCTCCCAGTGGGAAGGAGGAGCCGCAGGGTGGAAGGCTACAAGAAACCCAGAAACCAAGATGGCCGCAGCACATGTCAAACGAAGGAGAACAGCAAGAAGGTAAAGACCATGACAGTTGTCTACATTTAGGAAAGATCACAATATAAAGGCATTAATTTGGGAGGAAGGGACCACAAAAATAGCGGCGTTCGCTGATGATGTAATGATCATGACGACAAAACCCACCACTTCTCTACCTTTCATACAAAAAGCATCTGCAACAGTATAGCTTCATTTCAAACTTCAAGATAAATACTAACAAATTGCTGATCCTTACTTCGGAATATCTACCCATACCAAATCTTTCTGATGAAAATTCCCCCTTCAACTGGTCTTCCCCAACCATCACCTATCTAGGAGTTAAAATTAGCCCTCAAATATCAGACCTCTTCGCCCTTAACTACATCCCCCTTAAAATCTCTCTTTTTAAAGCCATAGACGACTTAAAGGCTAGAGCGCCTATGCTATCTTGGTTTGGGCGTAAGAATCTTCTCACTTCATTAATTTTACCACGCTTAACATATCTCCAACAGGTTCTACCAATCCCCATACCTTGCTCCTTCTTACACTTCCCTGAACAGAAATTTAGATCCTTCATATGGAATGGCAAAAAGCTAGACTTTCATACAAACTCATAGCCACACCCACGTCAGTTAGGCGGAATGGGTCTTCCAAGACTCCAAGAATGTATGGAAAAGCCATACTTTTAGCTAGAGTGGTTGATTGGCTCCGCAACTCCACTGACAAACCTTGGGTAAGTTTAGAACAAAATATACTCGACACTCCTTTTCGGACAGCCTTATTAGGTCATCACTCCCCCCCACATATACCAATGCCTAACTTCCCAATTCTCAAAGCAACTCTTGATGCCTGGAGATGGCTGAACTCCTTTCATTGTTCAGTTCCCTTCCCCTATTTTGACGATAGCAGATATCCTAGGTACGTCCTCTCCAACACTTCTGCAATCCTCTTCTAAACGCATCAAATCCTCCTCCTTGCAATCAGAAATCTCTTAAATTCCACAGGAAGCTCCTGGAAACAGAAGCCATACATACCTACTCAATCCCTGCCCATGTGACCTTACTCTAATCCCTCACATTAGATCCTTTCTAATAAAAAAATAACACTAAGGTGAACTCCTTCGCCCAATAGGATGGCTTGAAGCCCTTATCATTAACCCTAAACCCTTGAGAAAACTAATCTCACAAATTTATAGCAAATTGAGGAGCCCACACTTATCACCAAACCTTTTTTCATACACAATTGGGAAAGAGAAACTGGGACAACTATACCCTTCAATGACTTACCTGACTTATTTGATACTCCCCATAAGGCTTCTCGATGTGTGCGCATTCAGGAAAATGGTTACAAAATATTGACTCAATGGTATCACTCCATCTAAATCTGCCCATTTTTCTGAATCTTCTCTGACAGGTGCTGGAGGTGTTCCGAGGAGACTGGAACTTTCCTCCATATTTGGTGGAAATGTCCAGTAATTAATAAATGGTGGTCAGACATTTTTCGTTGAGCAACCAAAATTTGTCACGAATCTGTAAAGATGTCCCCTCTTGGTGCATTGTTGTCCCACTACAAGGATGCAAAACAACACCCCCCTAGCTACCTCTTCAAACAACTTTTGTGTGCAGCGCGCTTACTCGTACCCAAACATTGGCTTCAGACCACATTGCCAACAATTGATCAATGGAAGCTCAAAGTAGACCAGCTCTATCGCTTTGAAGAGCTCTCTGCTTGGGAATCTCGTACACACCCAGCCTTCATGAAACGTTGGTCAATCTGGTCTAGTTTTAGGTTCTCTAGTGGCACCAATTCACTTCTCCCCCCTTAGACACCATACCTTTTATCTCTGGGCTTTGTCATCATAACCTATACTTACTTCAGGTGTTCTAAGCTTAGACATGCATATACTTACATATATGCCCTTGATATCAGGAATCAAATTACATCCAAACCTCTTTAGATTGGACATACTCATACACAGGTTCAGATCTCCAATCTGATGGATAGCTCTCTCCATGTACAACTTGTAGTGAATATGGTCAGCTACCTAATCAAGTATTTGTCTGCTTCCTATTAGTCACTGATGTACTTGTCTCCTCTATATATGCTGACTTCAATGCTATTGAGGATTATGTACCTTTCCCATGTTACGTTATACCATGTAACCTTCTGTCGTGTTTTATCACTATGAAAGTTAAAATAAAGAAAAAAAAGAAAGTACAATGAGAATGGCTTGGATAAGTAAAAGCGTTCCAAAGTTATTACCACATAAAGCAACACATGTCAGATTTGCAAAAAATGGCCTGGGCAGAAAGATGAAAACAGGCCAGGGGTAGAAGGGACACCATCTGCTTCCGATAAGTGAAAATTTTTGGAGGTTTTCTAATATGAAAAAGCATAACACATGCAATGGTGCAGTGTCTTTTAACCTTTCATCTTAAATCCAGGCCGATTTTTGCAAATCTAACATGCGTCACTTTATGTTGTAATGACTTTGGAACGCTTTTACTTATCCAAGCCATTCTGAGATTGTTTTCTCTTGACACATTGTACTTCATGACAGTGATAAATTTAAGTCAATATATTTCACCTTATTTATAAAAAATCCAAAATTTATCCCAAATTTTGAAAAATTCACAATTTTCTAAATTTGAATTTCTCTACTTTTAAGACAGATAGTAATACCTCATAAAATAGTTATCATTTAACATTACCCATATGTCTGCTTTATGTTGGCATAATTTTGTAAATGCCATTTAATTTTTTAGGACGTTGGAAGGCCTTGAATTTTAGAAGCAACTTTTCACATTTTCACCAAATTTCCCAAACCATTTTTTTTAAGCACCAATTCAGTTATAAAGTGATTTTGAGGGGCTTATGTAATGGAAACCACCCAAACCATGACCCGATTTTAGAAACTACATACCTTAAAGAATATATCAGGTGGGTTACTGAGCACTTTGACCCCCTAAGCGTTTTACGGCATTTGGAAACACTTGACTGTGAAACTTAAAAGTTCATTTTCTTCCAATAAATGTTGCTTTAGGCCCAAATTTTTCATTTTCACAAGGGGTAACAGGAGAAAAAGCACCTCATAAATTGTTACCCATTTTGTCATGAATATGTCAACACCCCATATGTGGTAGAAAACACTGCTGTAGGAGCACATGGCAGTATAAGAACAGAAGGAGCGCCATAAGGCTTTTGCAGGGCAGATTTTGATGGATTGGTTTATGGGTGCCATGGTTTTCATTTTTTGAGTGATTGTCTTATGTGGGTGCTCATTTTTTGCGGGATCAGGTGATGTTTTCATTGGTACCATTTTGGGGTACATGAGACTTTTTGATCGCTTGGTATTACACTTTTTGTGAGGCAAGGTAACAAAAAATGGCCGTTTTGGCATAGTTTTTAAAACTAAATTTTTTACAGCATTCACTGAGGGGGCATCTAATGTGATATTTTATAGAGCAGGTTGTTATGGATGCGGCATACCCAATGTGTCTATTATATATATATTTTTTTAAGTTTTACACGTGACTGCCTTTTGAATAGAACAAATTCTTGTTTTTGTGTTGTGTTGCCATTTTCTGAGAGCCATATTATTTTTATTTTTTTGGTCAATTGTCTTAGGTAAGGGCTCTTTTCTGTGGGATGAGATGACGGTTTGATTGGTACCATTTGGGGTAAATAAGGCTTTTGATCACTTGGTATTATACTTTTTGTGAGGCAGGTGACACAAAATGGCTATTTTGGCAAAGTTTTCTATAGCATTAACCTCAACAGCCATTTCATGTGATATTTTTATAAAGCAGGTTGTTACGAACGCGGCAATACCCAATGTGTCTATTTTTATTTTTGTTACGATTTACACCGTGGAAAGCCTTTTTGAACAGAATAATTCTTGTTTTCATGTTGTATTGCCATATTTTTTTTATTTTTTGGGCAATTTTCTTGGCACTTTTTGGCTATTTTGGGACTGTTAATTTTTATGGTGTACACCTGATGGGGTGGATCATGTGATATTTTTATAGAGCCGGTGGATACGGTCACAGCAATACCTAATATGTCTCCTTTTCTTTTTTCCTTATTCTTTTTTTTTTTTAATTGTTTTTTTTGGTAAAAGGATGCTTTTTTTTACTTTTACTTTAAAAAAAAAATTAAACTTATTTTACACTTTACACTTATTTTTTGTCCCACTCCTGGACTTCAACCTTTTGGGGTCTGATTCCCTGTACAATGCATTACAATACTTCTGCCATTGTAATGCATTGGCTGCAAGTTTATTACCACTGTAATACAACTTACAGCTTCCTGCCCGTGAGATCCAGGACTGGATCTCACAGGCTCACACGGAAGGCAGCCATGATGACTAATGAAGGAATCGGGCTGCTGTCCAAGACATGGGGTTCTTATCCTAGCAGCGCAGTGACCCAATAGGTGCTCCCTCCTTTTCCACACATCGCACGTGCCGCGGTCAGCGCTGACCGCGGCACATCTAGGGTTAATGCACCGGCATCGTTGTTTTCACCAATGCCGGCGCATACAACAGGGGTCCGGCTATCAGTCAGTAGTACTACGGCACTGGTATTTAAGCCACAGTAGCCTGTGCTGTACATGTATAAGTCATACGATAACTTTGATTTGTGCAGAATAAATTCTGACATGAATTGAATGTTTTGAAATGTTGATAAATCGTACACGAAACTAACCAGTCAACACAGGGCATATTTCATATATTGTAAGGGATCACTCTCTCTCTCAGGGGGTCGCAATCAAAGACTTCTCCTTTGACAACAGGGTTCCAGTCCAAAAGGTGCTTTATTTTGGCACTTCAGCACCATCACACAGATAAACATCGAAAATAAACACCTGCCTGTCTGGGCTCTACCTAATACACGTGTTGTCTCTACTCACCTATAGAGTGCCGTTCACATACGCGATAAGATCTGGCTTCCTCAGCCATATACGGTCCAGCAGCCTCCAGGCTGTGACCACACCAGCACCCTTGGGGGGAGATGGTCCAGAAGTCCTCCCAACTCTGATCGAGCGACCCTCATTCCGTAGGCGTCACTGGGCCCCCCAAACTTTAGGCTTTACAAAGCCTTGTGGCCCTCAGCCCTTCTGGCTGAGACCATACAGAGCCTCTCAGGCTTGCTCAGCCCTTTCTCCCTCCAAGTCATACACAGAGGTTTGTTTTATCCCTACTTGACTACAGCAATAGGCCTCACCTGCGATCGCCTCCGACAAAAGACAATACATGTAGTGGAAGGGTGTGGACTGGCAGATCCCACTACCAAACCTATCCCCTAGTTCACATGAAATCCAGCCTAGAACAACATCTAGACAAAACTGTGTCAGCAAAGTACACTTTGCTGAAACCACTGCAGCTTTCTGAATTTCAGTTATCTCACCCAACTGAGGTATCTGGATGGGATATACATGCCTCCCAGCCCTTATACTGTACACATCACCAAAATATATATTATATATATATATATATACACTGCTCAAAAAAATAAAGGGAACACAAAAATAACACATCCTAGATCTGAATTAATTAAATATTTTTCGGAAATACTTTGTTCTTTACATAGTTGAATGTGCTGACAATAAAATCACACAAAAATAAAAAAATGGAAATCAAATTTTTTAACCCATGGAGGTCTGGATTTGGAGTCACACTCAAAATTAAAGTGGAAAAACACACTACAGGCTGATCCAACTTTGATGTAATGTCCTTAAAACAAGTCAAAATGAGGCTCAGTAGTGTGTGTGGCCTCCACGTGCCTGTATGACCTCCCTACAATGCCTGTGCATGCTCCTGATGAGGTGGCGGACGGTCTCCTGAGGGATCTCCTCCCAGACCTGGACTAAGCATCTGCCAACTCCTGGACAGTCTGTGGTGCAACGTGACGTTGGTGGATAGAGCGAGACATGATGTCCCAGATGTGCTCAATTGGATTCAGGTCTGGGGAACGGGCGGGCCAGTCCATAGCATCAATGCCTTCGTCTTGCAGGAACTGCTGACACACTCCAGCCACATGAGGTCTAGCATTGTCTTGCATTAGGAGGAACCCAGGGCCAACCGCACCAGCATATGGTCTCACAAGGGGTCTGAGGATCTCATCTCGGTACCTAATGGCAGTCAGGCTACCTCTGGCGAGCACATGGAGGCTGTGCGGCCCTCCAAAGAAATACCACCCCACACCATTACTGACCCAATGCCAAACCGGTCATGCTGGAGGATGTTACAGGCAGCAGAACGTTCTCCACGGCGTCTCCAGACTCTGTCACATCTGTCACATGTGCTCAGTGTGAACCTGCTTTCATCTGTGAAGAGCACAGGGTGCCAGTGGCGAATTTGCCAATCTTGGTGTTCTCTGGCAAATGCCAACGTCCTGCACGGTGTTGGGCTGTAAGCACAACCCCCACCTGTGGACGTTGGCCCTCATATCACCCTCATGGGAGTCTGTTTCTGACCGTTTGAGCAGACACATGCACATTTGTGGCCTGCTGGAGGTCTTTTTGCAGGGCTCTGGCAGTGCTCCTCCTGTTCCTCCTTGCACAAAGGCAGAGGTAGCGGTCCTGCTGCTGGGTTGTTGCCCTCCTACGGCCTCCTCCACGTCTCCTGATGTACTGGCCTGTCTCCTGGTTAGCGCCTCCATGCTCTGGACACTACGCTGACAGACACAGCAACCTTCTTGCCACAGCTTGCATTGATGTGCCATCCTGGATAAGCTGCACTACCTGAGCCACTTGTGTGAGTTGTAGACTCAGTCTCATGCTACCACTAGAGTTAAAGCACCGCCAGCATTCAAAAGTGACCAAACATCAGCCAGGAAGCATAGGAACTGAGAAGTGGTCTGTGGTTACCACCTGCAGAACCACTCCTTTATTGGGGGTGTCTTGCTAATTGCCTATAATTTCCACCTGTTGTCTATCCCATTTGCACAACAGCAAGTGAAATTGATTGTCACTCAGTGTTGCTTCCTAAGTGGACAGTTTGATTTCACAGAAGTGTGATTGACTTGGAGTTACATTGTGTTGTTTAAGTGTTCCCTTTATTTTTTTGAGCAGTGTATACATATATATATAAATATGTTTGAGGCCAATTATTGGCCGGATTTGTGGGAAGAGCCCCGCACATTTAAACCCCTCAGGTTTCCCCCACTCACCTGTCAGGACGATTGAGTCACCTGGTGCTTCGTTCAGGCTTCCAGCTTCCGACCAATGACATCATTTGGCTGCTGCTGTTCGGCCTCGGCTGCCTTAGGTATTGATCAGCCGTTTGCGTTCCTCTCCTTGCAGAGGGAGATTTGTTTCAGGGCTTTTGAGTATGCCTTTGAGCTCTGTCATTTGCAGTTTCCATGCAATGCTTTGTTTGTTCAGGCTGCACGGCCCTGCCTACCCTTGATGCAGATCACCCTGCCCTTGTTAGTGGATTGCGGTCATGTTACATGTGCAGGTATGGGGGTTCCTGGGTGGCTGCACATGTGCAGGTTTCGCTGGTCATGTCAAGGGGGTTGCATGACAGTATGGGTGTCGGTATGTGGGGCGTTTTGGACTGTTGGTATGTGTCTGAGTGTCCGTGATTCAGCTGGTGTTGAAGTCTGAGGTTGCGGGTATGCTTGTGCGTTCACATTGACGTTTATTATTTATCGCAGGTCTGAGTGTGCGTGTGAATACACTGTTTCCTGTGGTAATTTGTGCTGCTTATTTGTTTTCAGGTGCATGGAACTCTGTCGAGGGTATCCTCATATTTTTTTTCGGTTCATTACGTTCGCACGTCGCAGTGCGTTACACCTTGCTACTTCACATACACTAGGTCATAGGTATTGGTGCTGCGGTGGATGAGTAGTGGCTTTCCACCAAGCACGTGGTTAGCAGCTGCATTGCATACACATAGTCTGAGTGTTGTTACGTTGATTGGTCACCATTGTCCTCGAGTTCCCCGCTCATATGTCATATGTCACACGTTGTCTTGCCACTGTCCGCATTACTGGCCGTCAGACAGACTTTGTTCTGCTCCTTGTCATTTACCCGCAGCGTCTCAAGTGCCGCCACGTACATACAGTGTAATTTTATGGGTACTTTATTGTACGTTTGCCCCCAGACCTCAGTGTGACATGCCTGTTCGTTCCAGGCCTCGGTGACGTCTCGGTTAGTTAGCCTACACCCGTTATGGGCCTGATTCTGCCCCACGTCTGTGTGTTGCCATTACCGTATTTTTCGCCCCATAAGACACACTTTTTCCTCCCCAAAAATGGGAGCAAAATGCCCCTGCATCTTATTGGGCGAATGCTGACAGTTTAACATCGCTGGATGCGATGTACGGAGCGGGGGCTGGGGGAGGGACTGGGAGGAGGAGCTGGGGGCCGTCAATAGCGGTGGGGCGGTGCGGTCACTGTACTATAGCCCCGCCCCACCACTCCGGTATTCTAATATAAAATGTATTATTGAATTAAAAGTTATTAAACATGCCCCCCTCACTCCTAATAGTACCGTATATCCTAATTGCTTCTGTATAATGCCGGCAGGCAGGCCGGGCGGGCGGCAGCATAACTCCCTGATGTCACGTGCCTGCGCCGCCTCCTTTATGAATGAAGCAGGCGGCGCAGGCAAGTGACGTCAGTGAGGGACATTATACTGAAGCAATTAGCATATACGGTACTATTAGGAGTGAGGGGGGCATGTTTAATAACTTTTAATTTTGTTTAATAACTTTTAATTCAATAATACATTTTATATTTGTATACTGGGGGGGGGGGCGGCGGCGGGGGGGGGGCACACGGAATCTGTGGATGGCACAGTTAAGGGGTGGGGGTCTGTGGATGGCACTGTTATGGGCTGGGGGGGGGGTCTGTGGATGGCACATATATAACAGTTCCATCCACAGATCCCCCCCCTGTAACAGTGCCAGACACAGATCCCCCCCCTGTAACAGTGTCCGTCATCCACAGATCCCCCCATAAGTGTCCGTCATCCACAGATCCCCCCATAAGTGTCCGTCATCCACAGATCCCCCCATAAGTGTCCGTCATCCACAGATCCCCCCATAAGTGTCCGTCATCCACAGATCCCCCCATAAGTGTCCGTCATCCACAGATCCCCCCATAACAGTGTCCGTCATCCACAGATCCCCCCATAACAGTGTCCGTCATCCACAGATCCCCCATAACAGTGCCAGCCACAGATCCCCCCCATAACAGTGTCCGTCATCCACAGAGCACCATTAGTTCCAAACCCACCAAAAGCAGACCTTTTGGTCAAAAAAATTTTTTTCCTTATTTTCCTCCCAAAAACCTAGGTGTGTATTATGGGCCGGTGAGTCTTATAGGGCTAAAAATACGGTACATTGTTCACGGTCTTTGTGTTGTCTGGTTTGTCGGGTGTTTGGTGGTGGGTCAGAGCATGTTGGCTTTTCCGCTTGTTACATTCTTCGCTTCTCTCATTCACAGGATATCTCAGGCTTCGGATTTAGATGAGTTGCTCTCTGTTCTGCCTTCCCCTGCCAGGGACTCCGAACACGGCAGTACTCCATCCCTACGAGCATAGACCATCCCCGTCTTATGGCTGAATTACGGCATCGCAGGATTTCGTTTTCGGCGACTGCCCGCAAAGCTGAACTGTTTCGATTATTTTTTCCCGCCTCAGCTGCGGATGGTGCTGCGGCCTCCGGAGTCAAACTGGTCTCTCTGAAAACTGTGCCACTTCCCTTCTGCATACAGTCTTGAATTCCCTTAACTCCTCTCTCTAGGATTTGCAGCAGCGTATGGAGTCCGTGGAGGTGGCAACCTCCGGCCCCCCGGCCGCGGCTGTCCTGGTGGTTCCCGCAGCCCCCCCGTGCTCTCAGGTATCTCTGCTTCACCTCCCTCTATTACTCCGGCTCACTTTGCACCCCATAGCATCAGGGAGAACATCTTGGAGGAGAAGGATGTGAACCTCGCTACCTTGCTGTTGGCATCGCAGGACATGACCGAGAACAAGGCCTTTGCCTGCGGGGACGTTTCGGTGATCCTTAAAGCAAAGGATCCCCGTCTAAACCGTAAGCTGTCCCTGCCTGAGTTCATGTTGGCGTTCAGCGTGTACAGAGATGTGGTTTGTTCGGTGGCGCCCAACAGGATGGGGGAAGTTGGACTTGTATCTGTAACGGGTGGTGGAGTTGGGTCACAGGTATGGTGGCTGGGCGTTTTACGACTACCACAGGTCTTTTTCGGCTAAGGCAGCGGCCACCCTGGCTCAGTTCCAAGTTGTCATCAACTGGGGCGGCGTGGACATGGATGGTGCTGTCATTTTGCAGGTTTGAGGGCGCCGGCGTGTGCCATCTGCCAGTCCTCCTCCCATGCCACCACTTGATGTCCCTCCGCCGAGATCCCGTCCGTACCGGGTTCTTCCAGATCGGCTGCAGCCTCTCTCCCGAGTCCTAAGTAGGCGGTGCAGCTGGATAAATTGGGTAGGCCCATTCATTTTTTGGGCAAGGCCCAGATATGCAACAACTTCAATCATGCCGCTTGTAACTTTGGCAATGCCACCTCCTGCATATCTGTGCTCTGTGCTTTTGGGCCCACCCCAAATCGGCTTGTACCTTGTGGCAGGGGGATTCAGCGGGACTAAGCAGGGTCAACGTGGGGTTCCTGAGTCGCTGTCTGGTAGGTCACTCGTCCCCCGTCTTTCTGTGACTTCCTGGTCCAGGGGTTCACCCTGGGGTTCCACACAGGGTTCATTGCCTTGCCCACCTCCTCTTTTGAGTGCAGAAATTTGCTGTCGTCCTCCCTGGATTCGGACGCCATTGACGGATTGCTGGCTCAGGAGCTAGAGAAGGGTTTTCTTATTAGCCCCTTTGTTGCCTACCCTTTCCGAACTTGGAACGTGAGCCCTGTTGGACTGGTTAGAGGTAAATTTTCCAAAAAACCCAGCTTAAGCGCCTCATTAATCCAGTGTGCCTAGTCTGAATTCGTTGATCCCGTCGGAGGAGTTTTTGCTTAAATATTCCTCTGTGGATTAAGTGATTAAGACAATCATCCTACCAGGCAGGGACGCCTGGTTGTCCAAAGCGGACATTTCCGACGCTTTTAAGCTTCTCCCGGTCAGGCCTTCGTTTTGGCAGTGGCACAGTGTCAAGTGGAGAGACGGGTATTACTTTGCCACAAAGCTTACTTTCGGCTCTAAGAGTAGCCCATGGCTGTTTGACAGGTTCACCAGGCCTTGAATTGGATTCTCACTAACGTGGTGGGCTGCCAGTTGGTAATCCACTACCTGGATGACTTTTTTCTGTTTGAGAATCCGGGTCGGCCCCCTGTGGATCTTCTATCACTGCTGGCCGTTTTCGCCAAATTGAATGTCCCCGTTGCGGCCCATAAGATGGAGGGTCTGGATACTTCTGTCATGTTTTTGGGTGTACGGTTGGACATGCTGCGCATGCAGGCCAGTTTACCCCAGGATAAATTTTTACAGGATCAGGCTCACCAGCCGTGCCATGTGTAGGGCCGGATCTGCCACCAGGAGGGAGCTGCAGTCTTTGCTTAGCATGCTTAATTTTGCCATGTGTATTATACAGCAGGGCAGGTCCTTCATCTCCAGGGTGCTTGCGCTGCTGCCTTCGGTTCCTGATGCGGGGTCCTTGGTTTACCTGGACCCATGCGCACGAGCGGACCTGGCGATGTGGGAGGAGTTTCTTAGTCGGTGGAACGGTGTGTCAATGTTTATCCCGCAGCTTCGGCGGATTTGCCTCGTGTGATTAACGATGCCGCAGCCTCGAGGGGCTACGCGGCCATTTTTGGCCCCCACTGGCTAGAAGCCCCCTGGTCGGAAGAGGTTTTGGAGATTCCAGAATTTGCGAGGACTCTTCCCTATTCAAAACTTACCCTATCGTAGCTGCGGCAGCAGTTTGGGGACACTTGTGGTCGGGTGAAACAGTAACATTTCTCATTGATAATCAGGCAACCTCCGATATCGTCACTAAAGGCAGATCCAAGTCCCTAGTCATTATACCCTTTCTGAGGAGGCTGGTATGGTTATCTCTGCAGCATAGTTTCAATATATGTTTATCCCTGGGAGCGGAAACACTGCTGCGGATACACTGTCACAATTTAATTTCCCCCTTTTTTTTTCCCAACAGCATCCAGAGGCAGACGTTACAGCCACTCCGGTGCCCCCCTTTCTCTCTACTGATTCTGGACTGACCTCTCACTGGGCCACCGCCTGCCACATCATTGAGAAGTCATTATCTGAGAACACAAGGAGGGCTTACAACTCAGCCTGGCACAAGTTCCTAGAATTTCACGAGAGGCACCAGAGACTAGATTCGGGCTACATCAAATACATACTGTCATTTGTATCGTATTTCCACACCAACCTGGGTCTTTCACGTTGTACCATCAAGCTGTATTTAGGGGGGTGCAACATCACATGTCACTCCGGGACCCCGACAGACCATCTCTCTTTTCAGTGCATCTTTTTAAGGCTATACTCACTGGAATCCAGAAGCTGCAGTCAGGGTCTAGACTCACCCGCCTTCCCATTTTTTGGGATCTTGATCGTGGGCTGTCGCGGGCACCTTTCGGTGTACTGCCCAGCCTGGTTTTGAAGGCGGCTATCTACTTAGCCTTCTACGGGTTTCTAAGGCTAGGAGAGTTCACAGTTACCAGGCCACAGGGCCACGCTCTTTCCAGGAGACAGCTGGTTCGTCACCCCACCTTATTTTCACTATGTTTGGAGCATTCGAAGACACTGCAACCTGGCCAAAGCGTGGAGGTCAAGTACTTCCCTTCACAGAATGCCTGGTGTCCAGTCAGAGTCCTGGACCAGCTGCTAGCTGATCTCGGTCATTCCTCTCCGGAGGTCCACTCAGTTCCGCACACTTCATTAAACATGTTCGCATCCTCCTAGCCAACAGGGGTCTCAACCCCGAGCAATATTCTGGGCATTCCTTCAGGATAGGGGCAGCTTCTGCGGCATCCAGGCATGGTGTTCCAGTGCATGTCATTAAGCAGTTGGGAAGGGGGAGTTCAGGCTGTTATGCTAGGTATTTGCCTGATCCACAGCTGGAAATGGCACAGGCATTCTCTAAGCTTCTGCTGTAGTTGCTACTTAAATGTATCCCCTTTCCTACTGAGTGGTTTTTGCCCCTTATTGCATACTGACCATAGTGACCGTGACACACCTCAGGTCAAGGTTAGGTAGGGTCATCATCTGCATGTTACAGGTACGAATCAGTGGGGCTCAGACTACAAGTTTGAGGCCAATTATTGGCTGGATTTGTGGGAGGTGCCCCGCACATTTAAACCCCTCTGCTTCCCCCACTCACCTGTCGGGACGATTGAGTCACCCCACCCTCCCATACCCCTTTCAGCAGTATTACTTTGAGTATGCCCCCTTATTGCATACTGCCATAGTGACTGTGACACACCTTAGATCAAGGTTAGATAGGGTCATCATCTGCATGTTTACAGGTACGTAAAATGTAGAAAAACAAAAAAAGTAGCAGCACACTACTAAATGGGTGAACAGGTGAATGTGTGAACAGGGTCAAATACATGACGCCAATACTTACTATTAAGCAGGGAAGAAGCTCTTAGCGCATATTATTGATCAAAAATATGTCGGGCCCATCTACAGACGTCAAGTAGCTTCTCATCAGATGGGACCTACTCTAACACAGAGTGTCCAGCTCCATTGTTACCCTGATTAAAGGCACCAGGGGGTGGGCAGGGAGTGCTAAGTTCCAAGAGGATGCCTATTCCTCTATTATATATACATACAAAAAAGCGGAACAGCACCTCCAGGTGCAAGTTACCAAGCAACAATGTAGAAAAACAAAAAAAGTAGCAGCACACTACTAATGCACTAAGAATGGGTGAACAAGTGAATGTGTGAACAGGGTCAAAATACATGACGCCATTACTTACTATTAAGCATGGAAGAAGCTCTTAGCGCATATTATTGATCCCCCTTACAGCTCACTCTAAGACTGCAGCACTGTGCTGTCTGAGTATAAGCTCCAGGAGAAAGTCACCCTCACTACCAACTCTGCAGTTGACAGAAGTAGATTTTTACCTTCATTATTTTAATCCCCGTCGGCTCATGGGTGGGAAGGTGTGGCCTAACCAGATAAGGGGAGTGGCTTAGTGGGACCTGGTGGTGGGGTTTTAAGTCTTTTGAGGGTGGACACATTGTGGCAGGGGGCGTGTCTGGGCTCTTCTTGCATGAGTGACGACCCTCTGGGCACCTTACTGGCTCATTTGCATACCAAATAAACTGGATTTTCAGAGGATAAAAACATCTATTGCTGGAACCATCTGGAAATAAGTTTCTAAGTGCTATTTGGCCATGGATTTACTTCAATAGCAATTATCCTTGTGACAGATTTACTTTAAAGCTCTCCTACAGCAGTGAAGATAAATGGCTAGGTTTTATGAAAACCTGGAGAAAAACTGTGTATGTGAGACTGGAGGACCTGCGAGCTTCTATTGGCTGATAAGGGTCATGTGACCAAGCTTCTATTGGCTAATGCATTTTTTTGGGAATATCTCAGGAATGTTACGTCCTAGAGAGCTGAGACCCAGTCTAGCACCTTCCCGGACCCCTGATGTACCCTGTGTGCCAAATTTGGTGATTGCGGATTCCTTTAGCGGACATGCTACACACACACACATACACTCAGTTTATATATATATATATATATATATATATATATATATATATATATATATATATATACACTGCTCAAAAAAATAAAGGGAACACAAAAATAACACATCCTAGATCTGAATTAATTAAATATTCTTCTGAAATACTTTGTTCTTTACATAGTTGAATGTGCTGACAACAAAATCACACAAAAATAAAAAAATGGAAATCAAATTTTCAACCTATGGATGTCTGGATTTGGAGTCACCCTCAAAATTAAAGTGGAAAAACACACTACAGGCTGATCCAACTTTGATGTAATGTCCTTAAAACAAGTCAAAATGAGGCTCAGTAGTGTGTGTGGCCTCCACGTGCCTGTATGACCTCCCTACAACGCCTGTGCATGCTCCTGATGAGGTGGCGGATGGTCTCCTGAGGGATCTCCTCCCAGACCTGGACTAAAGCATCTGCCAACTCCTGGACAGTCTGTGTGCAACGTGACGATGGTGGATAGAGCGAGACATGCTGTCCAGATGTGCTCAATTGGATTCAGGTCTGGGAACGGGCGGGCCAGTCCATAGCATCAATGCCTTCGTCTTGCAGGAACTGCTGACACACCTCAGCCACATGAGGTCTAGCATTGTCTTGCATTAGGAGGAACCCAGGGCCAACAGCACCCAGCATATGGTCTCAAAAGGGGTCTGAGGATCTCATCTCGGTACCCTAATGGCAGTCAGGCTACCTCTGGCGAGCACATGGAGGGCTGTGCGGCCTCAAAGAAATGCCACCCCACACCAATTACTGACCCAATGCCAAACCGGTCATGCTGGAGAAATATTGCAGGCAGCAGAACGTTCTCCACGGCGTCTCAAGGACTCTGTCACGTCTGTCCCATGTGCCTCAGTGTGAACCTGCTTTCATCTGTGAAGAGCACAGGGCGCCAGTGGCGAATTTGCCAATCTTGGTGTTCTCTGGAAAATGCCAAACGTCCTGCACGGTGTTGGGCTGTAAGCACAACCCCCACCTGTGGACATCGGGCCCTCATATCACCCTCATGGAGTCTGTTTCTGACCGTTTGAGCCAGACACATGCACATTTGTGGCCCTGCTGGAGGTCATTTTGCAGGGCTCTGGCAGTGATCCTCCTGTTCCTCTTGCACAAAGGCAGAGTTAGCGGTCCTGCTGCTGGGTTGTTGCCCTCCTAAGGCCTCCTCCACATCTCCCGATGTACTGGCCTGTCTCCTGGTAGCGCCTCCATGCTCTGGACACTACGCTGACACGACACAGCAAACCTTCTCCCACAGCTCGCATTGATGTGCCATCCTGCATAAGCTGCACTACCTGAGCCACTTCTGTGGTTGTAGACTCCGTCTCATGCTACCACTAGAGTGAAAGCACCGCCAGCATTCAAAAGTGACCAAAACATCAGCCAGGAAGCATAGGAACTGAGAAGTGGTCTGTGATCACCACCTGCAGAACCACTCTTTATTGGGGTGTCTTGCTAATTGCCTATAATTTCCCACCTGTGTCTATCCCATTTGCACAACAGCATGTGAAATTGATTGTCACTCAGTGTTGCTTCTAAGTGGACAGTTTGATTTCACAGAAGTGTGATTGACTTGGAGTTACATTGTGTTGTTTAAGTGTTCCCTTTATTTTTTTGAGCAGTGTAATATATATTTTATATATATATTTTTTTATGTAATGAGTTCTTTTCATTACTAACATTGTACAGCACTAAGCGCTTAAACATGTTGTAAATTATAATGGATATTGAAAATTATAATGGATATTGTAAATTATAATTGATGTACTACCTTATTGAAGTTGAGATGCTGATTGGTTTTAGTTTAATAGAAATTCCAAAGCAAATAACAATTGACAGGTATGGTCTGGTCCTAATGACCTAAGTATCCATTTTATATCAACAGAGTGAAGAAGTATCCACTTTGTGGTCATATAATACCTTTTCAAGGAAAGACTTATCAAACTCTAAATGTAGGGCTTAAAAAGTCCATTACTGAGCTGTGGTGATAAAACGCCATTAGAACAAAAGGAGAAGAGAATTTGTATCAGATCATTCTGCATGGATTTTTTTACTGTGAGGAAAATATACACCAATCACCCATAACATTAAAACCTGGTTATTTTAGCTAAAACTAGCTAATATTGTGCAGGTCCCTCTGAGGAGACACGGCCTCCACAAGACCATTGAAGGTGTCCTGTGGCAATTGTCACCAAGACCACCAGCAGCATATTGCCAAATTATATGTTTTCCAACACTTAGAAGAGAGTCTGATAAAATCCAAATTTATTCAATGTATAAAATGCATCAACATCAAGCCCATCTAATAGTGACATCTGAAACTTTTAGTAGTAGTCTAGAAGTAGTAGTCTTCAAGTAATTCTAGAAGTGAGCACGTCTCTCTTCTCCATATCAAAAGTACAGAGACAGCCTCCATATATCAGGACTTGATTTTCCAGAGCTTTCCCCACGGAATGCTTGCGGGTAAGATCTGGGAAAATTTGGAGGTCATATCAACACCATGAATTATTTGTCACCTCCTTAATCTATTCCTGAACAAGTTGTACAGTGTGGCATAGCACAATATCCTGCTAAAAGAGGCCACTGCCATTAGGGAATAAATTTGTTATGAAGGAGTGCACTTGGTCTGCAACATTACTTCCACATGAATGCCATTGCCCAAGAGCATCAACACTCTCTGCCAACCTGTCTTCTACCCACCTTGGTGGCATCCTTTCTCCAGTTAAGTGGCACACATTATGTCTCATTATGTAAAAGAAATATGATACATCACCAGTTCACCCTTTTGCATTGCGCCATCGTCCAGTTAGATATCGATAAGGGTAAGTGTGACGAAACCAACCTCGCCACTGGGTGGCTTCCAGCCTCTTGCCCCAGGATTATGGGCCCTCTCATCAGCCAGGCTTCCATGTTCACAAAGGACCTTTACTAACTTTTGAACCCCTGGTCTAATTCGTGCCATTTTTGGATATGTTAAATATCTATGTGTACTGTAAAGGGTGGGACATTGTATATTTGAGTAGTGATGTCTGTCCTATTGTCCCCACGTGTGTATTGGTGATTTCCCTTTGTCCTGAGAGATAATTTAGTTACTCCTCGGTTGTCTCCAGGACAGAAGATACTGTGTATTCTCCTGCCTGTGATACAATTACATTAAACCCATTGTGTAAGGTAATTGTATCACAGGCAGAGGGGAGTATTTTGTGTGGGACTGTATTGTATGTGTTTATTGGTTGTTTTTACAAAACCCTGTGGGTGGTAACCTTGTTGGAAAATGTGCATAAGTCAATGCTTGTGTGTTCAATAAAGAGTTCCTGTTTTACCCTTCATCATGTTGAGGCTGGTGTTTGGGTAACTGATCGACACTGGGGATTGCCAAACGCTGAAGATTTGCTATACTCCCCCGGCTATACTATTAGCTCTTGTAAGAGCTGTTCCTGCTCTCTGGATTTAGGAGTGGTTGACCCACTGGAGCCTGGAGCCTGGTCTTAGGTCCAGGGTGGGTAGGAGACGGCGAGACCTCAACCAAGCTTCGGTGGTTTGTGGGGTCTGCAGTGCTTACGATGTCAAGTGGAGTGCTTGGAGGCCTCGGGAAGCGCTAGGAGCATCATTCGACGGAGGTACCCGGTCGGGGTGCCAGGAGATCCGTTACAGTAAGCATGAACACTCTGACTAACTTCACCTCTGAAGCCCCATGCACAGCAATACACTGTGTTCCTACACCCTTGTACCATAAATTCATTGGCTGTCTCTGTGGTATTTGGTACATTTTTAAAGATTACTATGAGTATGGCATAGCTAGAACTGATGCAGCCTGGTGGCTCAATGGTTAGCACTGGTGCCTTACAGGAATGGGTTCCTTGGTTCAATTCCAACCAAAGACAACATCTGCATGGAGGAAAGAGAGATGGGTTATTGGTTGCTCACCTGATCCACTGCACTGTATAGGTGCTCTGTTCTGACTGATTCACCCAATCAGGAGGGTAGTTAATAACAATAAAGGTATATAATGGAGAACCCGGCACTCTACATCTATCAAGGTGCTAAAGAAGCAATATACACAGGTGGTGGTAAAAAATATATATTATTTTTAGAAGGGTAGGTTTGAGAGTGGGGAGTAGGAGTAAATGTTCTAAAATTGTAGAGGTACTGAAAAAAATGGGGTACTCAAGAAAAAATGTTGATTTGCAATATGCGGCAGTAGGGATGCAGGTGCACAGTAAAAAATGTTTGTGCGGGTGGGTGGGTATGACAATGCTGTGATTGTCTAGTGGTGGTTACCCCCTTTCAATTGCTAGCTATGTCCATTAGTTATGCAGTCCGTTAAAATTATCTTGGAAAAGTAATGTGAGAAATATAAAAAAATATAAAATTTATAATATGGGTAGAACAATAAAAAGCAAGGAGTATCCAGTGAAAAATATACGAACAAAAAAAAAGTGGTATATCAGTCGGGTGCTGTACTTCTGTGTGGCGTCCCACACATTAGGTGAAGGACTGCACACTGACTGTTTTACCTTCTTTGCGGGGTATGGATCTCCTGGCTGTTGGAGCAGCCTTACAGCGCTCAGCGGTGTCTGTTTCCGGTCTTTCGGCGTGCCGCGTGTGTGTGACGTCACTTCTCAGGCGACTCGCGTCTCGCGTGTCTTTGCCGGGTGCAGTATTGGGATCTTCGCTGGTGATGTATTTTCGATCCAGGGGATTTGGATGAGGTCGGTGGTGTGGAAGCGCTTCCAAAGTAAGATTCTTGGCAGGTTTCTAGAGGGGAGTCACCAGACGCGTTTCGAAGGACTGAGCTGCCTTCTTCATCAGTGGTAGCCCTCTGACTGCCGTTATCCTGCCTTTTATGCCGCCCGTGGATAACGGCAGTCAGAGGGCTACCACTGATGAAGAAGGCAGCTCAGTCCTTCGAAAACGCGTCTGGTGACTCCCCTCTAGAAACCTGCCAAGAATCTTACTTTGGAAGCGCTTCCACACCACAGACCTCATCCAAATCCCCTGGATCGAAAATACATCACCAGCGAAGATCCCAATACTGCACCCGGCAAAGACACGCGAGACGCGAGTCGCCTGAGAAGTGACGTCACACACACGCGGCACGCCGAGAAGACCGGGAAACAGACACCGCTGAGCGCTGTAAGGCTGCTCCAACAGCAGGAGATCCATACCCCGCAAAGAAGGTAAAACAGTCAGTGTGCAGTCTTCACCTAATGTGTGGGGACGCCACACAAGAAGTACAGCACCCGACTGATATACCACTTACTTTTTTTTTTTCGTATATTTTTCACTGGATACTCCTTGCTTTTTATTGTTCTACCCATATTATAAATTTTATATTTTTTATATTTCTCACATTACTTTTCCAAGATAATTTTAACGGACTGCATAACTAATGGACATAGCTAGCAATTGAAAGGGGGTAACCACCACTAGACAATCACAGCATTGTCATACCCCCCACCCGGCACAAACATTTTTTACTGTGCACCTGCATCCCTACTGCCGCATATTGCAAATCAACATTTTTTCTTGAGTACCCCATTTTTTTCAGTACCTCTACAATTTTAGAACATTTACTCCTACTCCCCACTCTCAAACCTACCCTTCTAAAAATAAATATATTTTTTTACCACCACCTGTGTATATTGCTTCTTTAGCACCTTGATAGATGTAGAGTGCCGTTCTCCATTATATAACATCTGCATGGAGTTTGCATGTTCTCACTGAGGTTGCACAGGTTTCTTCCTACCCATCTAAGGACATATTGATAGGGAATCTAGATGTGGGATGGATTATAATGTATGTTAAGTGCTGAGGAACATGTCACTGTATATAAAGTTAAATAAATAAATATTTAATAAAATTGCAAAATAAAAAAAAGTAAGCCTAGCGATGTAGCCACTAATCCCTATGTACTGTACCAGGCTACAAAGACAGGGACTCCCAAGAAGCCCTGTTATAGATTCTGAGTAGGATATAAAGCTTCCCCTCAAATGTCTAGCTATATGGAGTAAGTGCAATATTCTTATTATGTCATCAATAAGAACATGTTGTCCATTTTTCCATTAATTCCCTATATATAAAGGAGAAAAATTTACATATACAGATCTCCAGAAAATACTCGTGAAAAAAGATTTTATATATCTGATTTGTGCTATTTATTCATTACAGTTTATTAAATTAGATTATCTACATGTGAGTTAGGCCGCATACACAAACATATTATGGTTGATATAAAACACCATATGATGGCATATAGAGTACCTACTGGATGTCTCCGCCAATGACATAATTAAAGTAAACTTCAAGCATTTCACAATTTGCCTACATGTAGATACTATAGTATCTATACTCTATAGTAAAATTTGTAAAATATACATATGGAAATAAAATTTTGCTGTAAAAAAAATTTGGTTTTCTATTTGTTTTTCCAATTATGTTTCCTTTACATTTTCTGATAAGGGTGATATGAAAGTCTTTATTTTCCTACTGATTAATGTAAATATATTTTAATACATAGGTAATATATAAATTGTGTTGTTTCATTACCATTTATCCTTTCTGTTATAGAATGAGCTGGTAATGCATTTTGTGTTATGGTTCTACTTTAAGTGTCTGACTATGACCTTGAGCAGAACTTTTGTATACACACCATCCTCAATGTACTGTACAAAGCACTATTTCAGTCTGGCTATTGGGCTAGGTTATTTGTATCACTAGATGTTTCATTTTCAAGGGTGGCCAGTTTGATCTGCAGCTTCCAAAAAAAATAAAGAAATCTAGATGGAACTTGATATGATCTCTCCAGCTCTCTAGTGCATCTAATGCTAAAAATTTGGGAGAGGAGAAAAAGAGATTGATTTGTGTTCAGTCGGCTCCTTGAGTTTGCTTAACATACAAAACTCATTTTCTTTCTGCTTGCAATATTGATCAGCAGAGGAATGTGATAAGATTACAATAATCTTTGCTTTGAAAGAGCCTCCCTGCAATCAAAATGAAGAGAAAATAAATTGTTCTTTTAAATGATACTCATTGGGCAATGAGAAGTTGGGTATATGAAATGCAAGCCAGTAAAAAAGTGACATATTCCATAATATATGGCTTCAGAACTTAAGGTACAGTAAGATAAAGCTGCATTCACACATGATTTTTAATGAAGCTTTCCATTTTTTAAAAAATTTTATTTATTTTTTAGCCAGAGCCAGAAGAGGATCAAAAAGAGCTGAACAGTATAAAAGGACAATTCACACATATGTCTTTGTTATCTACTCCTGTGTGTGGCTGAATTAATTGTTTCAAAAGCTGCAACTATAAACCCAGCATAACATGAATCATAGGATCAGCTTTAATATACTGTTTTTAATATAATGAACTTCAGATAAATTTATTTACCAAAACGCTATTTTGGAAAAGTCACTATAGTATAAACATGGGGGGGGGGGGGTATTTGAAGTCAGTTTTGCTGGAGTCTGCGTTGGATTATTCTGCGTTGGTTTACATACATCAAATGAATCACATACTGTATGTATTTTTATAATTATTGCAGCTCTGTTTGGTAGTATTAGGCAGGCATCACATCACACTTTTTTTGTATTTTTCTTTCTTTTTAAGCACCATTCATTCTGGGTTGCTGTGCATATAAAATGGGATTACATACATAATATAAAACAAAAACATGTACAATAAGCAGAACGTTATTGACTAACTGGTACAGAGGAGAAGAAGACTTTGCCCCCTTGGGCTCACAATCTATAAAGTTTACAATCTGATCAAATTTTCTTCTCTTTCTTGTGTCTTAGGCTTTCTCTCACCTGGTTTAAAAAATAAAAAGTATGGAAACGCGAATCTCCAAAATGTGATATGAAACCCGCTTCATTTGGTTACAGAATGGCAGGATAGTTTGGTTGCTGCAATATTTAATCAAGATATGGCGACAGACTTTAGGTAGTATTTGAGCAGCATAAGTACCATTATGCTTGTGTATGGTATTAAAGTACAGTATTGGAGGCATGTAAGTACTAAATGCGTTGAAGATAGGCATTTATGACAGATACATAACTGGATAGAGAGATAGATAGATAGATAGATAGATAGATAGATAGATAGATAGATAATGTGAGATGGGGAAACAGCACTCATTGTGTAAACACTGTGTTTGTGTAAATAAAGTTAAAGGATTTAGAATGACATTCTGCTGTTTGGCCATAAGAGGCCTCTGTTTCCTAAGCATAGCTAAAAAGGACTGCATTTCTAGATTCATCTTATGTTGAAAACTCCCAGGGGGTGGAGTTAAAAAAACATGGAGAGAGAAAGACAGAAGCAGCCATCTTAGGGTGAGCTTGGAAGAGGCATCCAGGAGCTGTGTGAGGAAAATCCCTCGACATCCGTGAGAGCATCCTCCAGGGACTAGAGATGCAGCCAAGGGGAGCTGATCATGTCCGTTACCCTTATCTTGTCCAGAGGAAGGCGAACTGAGATGGAAGCTGAGGAGTAAAGCCACAGACTCTGCGATACAGCACGCTGGTTGGAGAAACCCTTGTTCCTTCCACAATCACCAGCTTGCACAAAGCAGACGGGGTCGGTAAAACTAATTGTGCATGCATCTGATACACTTTTGGTGCCTAGGATCCTAGAGACTGAGACCAAGCCTGTAGTTAGTTAGTTAGGTTTGCTGTTTGTCAGGCCACAAGTATTGTTAACTATTCAAGGACTTCAGATTTTAAAGTGTCAGTTCACACCGGAGAGCTGAGAAATTCACAACTAACTTGAGCCATGCTGGTGTATTCAGGAGAAACCCTATAGCACGTGTTGTTCAACCAGTTGTTGGGGATTATTATAGCATGGAATAAGATTGCAAGCTGTTGTACTGTACTGCTGGCTAGCCCGCATTATGCACCCAACAATTGTTCCTGACTGTAGAGTAATAAAAGGTAAGGCGTGGCTGGTCTATTTGAGCCCACCAGTAGGTAAATTTACCACTAATAACTCCAGCATCCACCTGAGGGAGTGTCGCTGTACAGCACAAGGCCCCCAGCCCCTGGCTAGGTGTATGTAAACTTATTTTGTGATTGCATTCATGACCACGTTTAAGTTAAAAATACGGTTTTGGCAAAACTGGTGTTTGAGTTGCTTTCCTCGTTTGTGACTTTGCTGTATCCTGAAATTGATATATTCTACAAATTCATTACACAAAGAGTGATCTATCTAAAACGTTTATTTATTTTAATGTTGATGATTGTAGCTTACAGCTAATGAAAACCCAAAAGTCAGTATATTAATTGAAAAAAAATAATTATACAAAACTGTTGGCCTACTGAAAAGTATGTACAGTATGTGCACTCAATATTTGGTCAGGGTTCATTTTCCATGAACTACTGCATTAATGCGGTATGGCATGGAGACAATCAGCCTGTGGCACTGCTGAGGTGTTATGGAAGCCCAGTTTGCTTTGATAGCTGCATTCAGTTAATCTGCACTGTTGGGTCTGGTGTCTCACACCTTCCTCTTGACAATACCCCATAGATTCTCTCAGGCAAGTTTGTTGGCCAATTAAGCACAGTGATACCGTCGTTATTGAATTAGGTAGTGGTACTTTTGGCAATGTGGGCAGGTATCAAGCTTCTCAGCAGAGGGAACATGAAGTGCACAAAAATTTCCTGGTAGATGGCTGCCCTGACTTGATATAACACAGTGGACCAACACCAGCAGATGACATGGCTCCCCAAACCATCACTGACTGTGGAAACTTCACACTGGACCTCAAGCAACTGGGATTGTCTGCCTTTCCACTCTTCCTCCAGATTCTGGGACCTTGATTTCCAAATGAAATACAGAATTTCCTTTTGTCTGAAAAATGGACTTTAGACCATTGAGCAACAGTCCAATCCTTTTTCTCGTTAGCTCAGGTAAGACGCATCTAACATTGTCTCTGGGTCATGAGTGGCTTGACACAAGAAATACGACAGTTGAGGCCCATGTCCTGGATACGTCTGTGTTTGGTGGCTCTTGGAGCACTGACTTCAGCCGTAGTCCAATCCTCATAAATTTGAGTGATCTTTTTTTGACAATCCTTTAAATGCTGATGTTATCCCTGTTGCTTGTGCACCTTTTTCTACCACACTTTTTCCTTCCACTCAACTTACCACAAAAATGCTTGGATACAGCACTCTGTGAACAGCCAGCTTCTTCCTCTGGACAACTGCCAAGTCAGGCAACTAAACCAGACTGATGGACCATTTAAAGGCCTTGAAAACCTTTGCAGGTGTTTTATGTTGAGTAGCTGATTAGAGTGAGACACCATTGGGGTCATTTATCAAACTGGTGTAAAGTAGAACTGGCTTTGTTGCCCATAGCAACCAAGCAGATTCCACCTTTCATTTTCCAAAGGAGCTGTCAAAAATTAAAGGTGGAATCTGATTGCTTGCTATGGGCAACAAAGCCAGTTCAACTTTACACCAGTTTGATAAAAGACCCCACATGAGTCTACAATATTGAACTTTTTCACAATATTCTAATTTTCGGGGATACTGACTCTTGGGTTTTCGTTGAATCATTCTGTGTGTAATAAATCTATATGAGTTTCAAGTTTTGAATTGAATTACTGAAATAAATTAACTTATTAAGATGCTTTTCTAGTCAAGAAATGGCCTTCTCCTTAGCTAGAAATGCATTTTCTTGTTAGCAGGGGAAAGTTCCTAAAGGGGTTGTCCAGCTGTTAATATGGATGACCTATCGCCAGGATAAGTCATCGATATCTGATTGGTGGGGGTCCGACACCCAGCACCCCCCGCCAATCAGCTATTTTAAGAGGAGGCAGTGCTCCATGTCAGTGCTACTTCCTCTTCATCACAATGCATGTTGACTTGGATTTAAGTGAATGGAGCGAGTGCTTGTAATTACACTACGTCACCGCTCCACAGGAGACAACGCGTAGTGTGATCGGCAGGGGTGCTTGGTCGGACCCCCGCTAATCAGAGACCTATCCTGACAATAAATCATCTATATTAACGGCTTGACAACCTCTTTAAGACTTAATGGCTATGGTCCTTTGGGCTCTAACATTTTTGGTTTTTATTTTAACATAATGAGACGATGACTATCTACTTTTATTCTTACACATATGCTACAGTTGTGCACAGTGGACTCATTCATCAGATATATTGCAAATGCATAATGAACCTGTGCAGAAGCACTTATGTAAAGATACTGTATCTGAAATAAAAAGAGATAATTGCAACATTTTATAGCTTTCAATAAAGTTTAAAAATATTGGAACTGTATTAAGCCAAATTTACAATACACACATTCATTGCAGAATATGAATATTTATGTCATTTACTAAAGGGAGGGTGATATTACCACTGCAATTTAGCTATGATTTTCTCCTTCAAATGGACAAACTGTAATAAAGGCAAGTATTTTTTCTTGCAGATGTGACCTTAGCACATCCTTACACTTTCATCATCGAATCAGACTGCATTTACAAATGTAAATCATCTTCTATCCAAATAAGTCTAATTAGAAGCATTGGAACCATTACATATGTATTCTTTGCTGCACAAATTAGCTCTGATCCCTTGATTGGGATGATACATATGCAGTAAATTGTGCTTCATTTTATCAAAGTGGACAAAATAGCTGTTTTCCATAATATTACCTTACCAAGAGTCGCAGCTGTCATTTTCAGTGTTATCAGATTATCTTTTATTTTTTTTGCTGAAGATGCATCCCTTTCTATTCCATATCCCAATATCTTACAGAATGGAGACTAGTACTTAGTTTACTAAGCAAAAATCCACCATATTTCAGGCTTAATTTGCACCAAAAAATGACAGGACGTGTACAGTTCATCGCCTCTCTAGAAAGTGTTTGCTCCATAGTTCGATTAATTCAACCTTTTAGTGTCTAAAGATTTCTTTTTTTGAAAATGGTGATATCAAATTATTTCTTCCAGGTCCTCTTCGTCCCTGCTGCCTGCGCCATTATGCCTGGCGTGAACGGAAGGGAATAAAGAGACCCCGCAAGGCTTTGCTTCTATAGTGCGCACAAGAGCTTAAAGGGAACCTGTCACCTCTACTATGCTACGCTCACTGAGCGTTTCTAAATGTTCATTGTGTTACCCTAAACATATAAATACACTTTTAATTTAATTTGCAGACAAATTCACGAAGTATTATGCATTTCTGTACTTCTCGCATTTATGCTAATTAACATAAGAGTCATATCTTACTGTGTGACCAGAGAAGAGTCATATTTTCAAGCTCTGATTCATCTCAGGTTAATTTGCATTTGTATCAAATCGTGATGATGTCACCGTCATGTGATTAGTGCAGGAGGTGGGGGGAACTCAGCTGTAGAGGAAAAAAAGCAGTAGGGAAGGACTTTTGAAGACATCACAGTCATGTGATCAGTGCAAGAAGGATCAGAGCTCAGCAGGGGAGGAGAAAAGTAGCGTGGAAGGACCTGTGATGACATCTTCTGACACGAGGGGGGCAGAGATTTGGGTGGAGGAGAATAAATGGGAGAATCAATGGATTCATTGTGAGAGCCAGGGAGATCCTGGGAATTGTAGTTCTTGCCTCTTATACTTATTTCCTGCTATGTTCAGTAGCAACCTCTTGGAGGAAGCGAAGAAAGGAATTAAATATTGGAAGCAGGCATCAAGTTTGATCAGTAAAGCAATGATTTATGTTGTAGAATTCCAGTTTAATTTGACCAATGCTGTTATATAGATTATGGCTTCCATTATGTGTGTTGTAGTATCGCCACCCACTGGCCTGGGTATGATGTTCTCCTTTTCGGTGTTGTGAAATCCTACTTTTTGAGGTTATGAAAGTGATCACTCTGACTGTAGCTGGGGTAGTTGGACGTGTTTTTTAGTTAATTTACCAAGACCAAAACATATTTAAGATTCTAACCATCCATAAAGTTGAAATAATCTAAATTTTTATTTTTTTTACAAAATCGCCCAGCCCTATGATAGACAAGGTTTATACCAAACATTTGTTGTAAAATATTTTCAGAAGTTAAACCAACCAAGAGGTGGCAAAGAAAAATGGTTTTTCTTGAAAGATACGTAGAAGTAGTGGTAGGTCTAGTAGGCAGCAGTTGTCCCCGCTGGATTCAGAAAGGTGCAACATTATAGTTGCTGATAAAGAGGATGAAATAATACATTGGATGGCTCACTCCTCCACTCAGCTGCAGCAGAATGACATGGAGGTGACTTCAGAGTCTGACACCGTGTCGGACACCGTGCCATGGAGCCAGGGGTCACAGCGTTTCTCCTGCTCCTCTTCCTTGCAGCCCTGAAGAAATCTTTCAGTGGAGTCCTCCAAGTCTTCACTGCCCCTTCCTAGAGGGGCGCCTTCCTTTTTCCTAAGAAGTGGCAAGAAAACCCCACCAAGCCCTATGGAAGATCACATAACATCAGCCTGGACATGATAGTCAAGAGAGTTTCCCTGCTGATGATTTGTGTGAGAGCAGTCAGCGTTTGTACTGCCCTGAGGAGGAGGTGGAGGAGGAGGCTTCAGATCCAAGGCATAGCCGTGTTGGTGGTGGTAGTAGTAGTGGCTCCTGTAGCCACGCTATTGGCATTGGGGGCAGCGACAGTTGCAGTTGGGGAAGAACAGGGAAGAGGGATAAAGAATCCACCATGATATCCCACAGTCTGATAGAAGCGAAAGGGAGAGTGAAGACTCCGATGACGATTGTGTGATGGACAGGACCTGGGAGCTGTATCAGGGGGTGAGGAGGAGGGTGATGGGGACAACAATGAAGAGCAGAGGCCACATACCTCCCAAAGAACAGCCAGGGCCACATCTGCTTCGAGATCTGGTAATGCCGCTGACTAGTGGTGAGAGAATCGAGCTTCGGATTCTAGATCCGAAGTTGATTCGCTTCAAGCTTCATTTTAATGCTGTACGGAGACCCCTCTCCGTACAGCATTAAAATGTATGGGCTCTGACGAGATGAACAGATTTATCACCAAAGTCTCTTGAGACTTTAATGAATAACTTCAGCCATCGATTTTTAAACAATTTTAAAACATGTATCCCAAGTCGGCTTCTGTACCAGCTGGTACCTCGGTACTGAAGCCGACTTCGGATCCATATTTTAAAATGGTTTTAAGGTCAAAAAATGGTTTTAAAAATCAAATCCTGAAGTTATTTCACAAATTTGCCTCGCCGGAGCCCATACATTTGAATGCTGTATGGAGATAACTCTCCGTACAGCATTCAAAGTTTTGAACAAATCAATTTCGGATCTAGTATCCAAAGCTCGATTTTCTCAACACTACCGCTGAAGCTGTGGGTAGGTTAAATCAAAATCGTGTCAGAGAGTATCTTCCGTCTGGCATTTGTTTTCCACTCTGCTGGAAGACAATAGCTTTTTGCAAGCTGTTCAAACGCAAAATAAGAAGTGGGCAGGCAAACACAAACATAGGCACCACAGCTCTACTGAATCACATAAAGCATCACCCTATCCCATGGGCAAACAGAGGTGGCAGCTAGCCACTGTAGCAGTTGTCCCCTCCTTCTCCCAGTCCCTCTTGACCAGCCGAACCGCATCCACTAACAGTGCGATGTCTTTCACATCATCATCTCTTTCCACTTTTCCTGCTCAGCCTCTTCCTCTACCTCTTTTGCTCCATTGTCAGCCATCAATAATGGAATATGTGTCCAGGAAACAACTCTATGCACCCAGCAATCCAATGGTGCTAATCCTTAAAGGGGTTGTCTCACTTAAACAAATAGCATTTATCATGTAGAGGAAGTTATTACAACCACTTACTAATGTATTGTGATTGTCCACATTGACTTCCTTTGCTGTCTGGATTCATTTTTCCTTCACATTATACACTGTTCGTTTCCATGGTTATGACCACCCTTCAATCCAGCAGTGGTGGTCAGGCTTGCACAATATAGGAAAAAGCACTAGCCTGTGTGGGGTTCCAAGATGCCAGCCACCAGGGAAAGCCATCGCTTTTTAGTATAGTGTGCAAGCACGACCACCATGTTGGATTGCAGGGTGGTCGTAACCTGGAAACGAGCAGCGCATAATGTGATGGGAAAATTATTCCAGCCAGCAAAGGCAGCAATATGGGTAATAATAATACTTAGTAAGTGCCTTGTATTAACTTTCTCTACATAACAAATGCTATTTGCCTGAAGTGAGACACCCCTTTAATTTCCCCACCTGGCCAAATGTTGGCTGTGTAGTTGCTGCAATATATTAAGTTGAGTTTACTGCATTAAGAGCGCTAATGGCATGCACTCAGCCTCACTGAAAGATTCAGCATTATTTATCTCAAAAAGCCATCCCTACCTTGTACTCTCACTTGGTGGACAACGTGGGCCACTCCCTGAGATTTTCGGTGTTCGGCAAGGTTCAAGACTTGGTGGACACCTGGAGCAGCTCTTACGGGCTGGGACAGTACATGTATTTCACGGCCCACTTGGTCAATGTTTTTTCCATCAATGGCAAGACAGCATCCCGGCATTAAGACGAGGCCAGGTCCTTTTGACCCCCCCTGATTGTGTCATCCTTGCGGCTCTGCCTCCTCCATGGACTTGTTCCTGTCCCCAACAGCAGCAGGGCACAGGGACAGGGTCACTTGCATTACCCATCCTTCCTATCACATTTGTCATGTGAAGCGTTGCCACATCATGTTGGAACTGACCCACTGGGAGAGAGTAGCCACACTGGCGAGCAGTTACTCAAGTATATAAAGCAGAAAACATCTGTCTGCCTGTCACCCCGCCGACTCCAACTAGTTGGTCAGCAACAATGGGCGCAACATCCAGGCCACCCTGAACTTAGGCGAAATAACCCTTACTCCCTGCATGGCGCACACCATCAACTTAGAGGTGCGGTCCTGTTTAATTAAATACACTGGCTTGTACAAGGTGTTGCCAAAGTCCAGAAGACTGTCCAAGCACTTCAGCCAGTTTAATATGGCAAGCAATCCTCTCCTGGACCTTGCCGCTACACCTCTTAATCCGCAACATGCCAACTCACTGGAATTAAAGCATCTGTACAAGCAGCGGAAAGCTGTGAATTATTTTGTCATGCTCCAGACAGCTTTAGCAGCAGGCAGTGGCAGCTCATCCAAGACAGCTGTCAGGTGCTGAAGTCCTTAGAAGTGGTCAGAAATTTTGTCAGCAGGGACAACTGCAGCATCAACAATGTCATCCCTCTCATATTTACTTATCTGAGAACAGACACTGAGCTCATGCACCAGGGGACCCACTGTGGAAGCTGACGTATCCTTGCTGTCTGCCTATAGTTGTTGTGGATACACAAAGGGAATCTGCCATGGAGAAGGAGAATGATGAAGATGAGGAAGATGAGTATGAGAGCTGCCACTGAAAAGCAGGAGGAGGAGGAGTGGAGGAGCAAAGGAATAGGAAAATGGTGACACCAGCCAAGATACCCAATTGTGTCAGTGGGGGGGGGGGGGGGGGTGAGCCAGAAAGAACTGGCTCCTCGGGCACGCAGGCCAGAATAGCGACCCTGTATGCTTGTTTGCTTACGCAGAAACAGGTATATCATTTACATCAATAGTGTTGAGCGCGAATATTCGAATCGAATATTCGAATATCGCAACTTCAAAAATATTTAGAATATAGCGCTATATATTCGTATTCGTGAATAGTGTTGATCTTGAATATTCCAATTGCGAATTTATCGCAAATTATTGCGAATATAGGCACCTAGCAACATCCCTAGCAACCAATAGGAATGTTGCCTACCCCTTAGTGTTGATCGCAAATATTTTAATCGCAATTTTTTATCGCAAATATATTACATTGCCGATTTTCACAATAAAGTAAATAAGGACTGGAAATCACGAATTCTCAAATTTTTCTAATTTATGGCGAATAATCGGCCAAAAATTTGCGAAATATCGGGAATTCGAATATTGCCTATGCCGCTCATCACTAGACATCAAGCATTCTGCAGATTACTGGATAGCCATGCTTTTAGACACTCGCTACCAAGCAAAATGGGGCAATGTTTCCTCTGGCAGAAAGAGAGGACAAATTACGTTACTACCAGGAATCACTATGTATGCAGCTTTCCGCAGCTTACAGTGAGCTGTCAGCATGTCTAAAAGGAGGCCCCACTCCGTCCCCTGAAGAGTCAGACCAGATGTTCTTTCTTGCCCAGCCTCCATTGTCATCTCATAAAGGGTTTTCAGCACTGCTGGGGCTGTTGTGACACGCAAACGGACCAAGTTGTAATCCGTCAAGCCTGGCTGGATTCAGGAGGATTTTCACACTCCTCCGGCTGATTCTGATGAATATATCTAGCCTTGCTGGCTGTGCCCCATTTTACCACTGTGGCTGTCTTCCTGCCACTGCTGCGACTTGCCTACCATCCGTTCTGTATGGCTGCTGCTGCCGCCAACTCCATTAGGTCACTGGCTGACATCTATTGCCTCTGCTATTAATGCAAAGCATCTGCCACTACTACCACTACCACCAATACTATTAGCAGGCAGACCTTCTGCCTTGTATTTCCCATGCTATGCGCTTCTGTTGCAACTACTATTGCGGCTGCATGCCACTACATCCGTATTGTAACCTGTCCACATAGACACTGCACAGCTCCTAATTAAAAGTGAGAATTTTTTTAGGCCTGTTCCACAATTAGCCACTTTTTCTTCTGACAATCAATACTTGTGCGTGTAGTACGGGCAGGATTTCCAACCAAGGCATAATTTTTAACACTTGGTCATCCAAGCCACATTTTATATATTTTTTTTATCCCATAACACTCTGTGTTTTAAACATCATCTGCCCCCTATAACGGAACAATTTTTGGAAGCTTTGGAATATGAAAAAGCATAACACATGTGTTAGCGCAATGTGTTTTGAATGCGCTGTATGATCACCATCAAATGTGCATTTACCCACAGCTATTTATGTCATTGTCACTCAAACATCATTCACTATTGCTGTCATTGCGTTCCAGAGCTTGGGGGGCAGAGTAAGCAGGGGGTAGAAAAAGAAAAATTCATAGAAAAATAAACAAAAAGAGATAAAGTTTTCCAAAAATTCTGAGTCCTAGGAGGCTAGAGGGGGCTATTTACCAACTTTTGAAGCAGCTTTGCTTCCGGACTGAACTTTTTTAAAAGATTGGTGAACCAGACTCAAAATGAATCTCGAACAATTCATTCATCTCTAGAAACATGCTGGAAACTCCAGAAAAGGGCCATTCAGTCAATCATTAAGCTTAGCGGCAAATCACCTCAGCCAGTGACTGGCTGAGCAGGGCCTTTACTGGCATTGTAGTGTTTCATGATGGGACCAGAAACTGGAGAACAGTGCAGACTGGAACAGCCATGGAATGGAAACATCATTCTTTTAATTTGCATCCCTGTGTAAGCCATATATATATATATATAAAAAAAAAAGAGTACTGTTGACAACCCGTTTAAATTATTAGTATAATGTATCTTGAAACTCTCTTTTTCTGATACCTAGTTCCAAATCCCTTGCATAAACATAGTTTTAAACCCCTTCCCAAAATCCACTGTACAAACCAGATATCCGATCTTTAACTGTGGCCCCAGATCAAGAACTGAATGGGCACCATAGCCGACTGTTTACTGCTGTTTTTACAGCAGACCCCTAGAGCCAATGTTCATGATGGCCAATACCGATCATGGACTTTTAACCCCTCAGATGCAGTGGTCAATTGCGACCACAGCAGCTGAGAGATCTTTTCCCATAAATAAAGATCATAGGCATTGCCATATTCCAAAATGCCCAAACTATTAAAATCTATATATAAAGCTGAGTGTATGTACAGTGAGGAACAGAAGTATGTATTTGAACACCCTTGCGATTTTTCAAGTTCTCCCACTTAGAAATCATAGAGGAGTCTGAAATTCACATTGTAGGTGCATTCCACTCTGAGAGACAGAATAAAAATAAATAAAAAATCAGGAAATCACATTGTATGATTTTTAAAGAATTTATTTGTCTTACACTGCTGAACATAAGTATTTGAACACCTGAGAAAATCAGTGTTAATATTTAGTTACAGAAGCCTTTGTTTGCAATTACAGAGGTAAAATGTTGCCTGTAGTTCTTTGACCAGGTTTGCACACACTGCAACAAGGATTTTGGCCCACTCCTCCACATCGCTCTCCTCTAGATCTGTCAGGTTTCGGGGCTTTTGCTGAGTAACACAGAGTTTCAGCTCCTTCCAAAGATGTTCTATTGGATTTAGGTCTGGAGACTGGCTAGGGCTACTCCAGAACCTTGATGTGCTTCTTACGGAGCCACTCCTTGGTTATCCTGGCTGTGTGCTTCTGGTCGTTGTCATATTGGAAGATGGCAGCCACAACCGATCTTCAATGCTCTGACTAAGGGAAGGAGGTTGTTGCTTAAAATCTCACAATAAATGGCCTATTCATCCTCTCATTAATACAATGCGGTCGTCCTGTCCCCTTCACAGAAAAGCACCCCAAAGCATTATGTTACCACCCCCATGCTTCACAGTAGGGATGGTGTTCTTGGGATGCAACTCATCCTTCTTTTCCTCCAAACAAAAGTGAAGTTTAGATCAAAAAGTTTCTCTCCCATGCCTCCTCTGGATCATCCAGATAGTCATTGGCAAACTTCAGATGGGCCTGGACATGTGATGACTTGAGCAGGGGAACCTTCCGTGCAATGCATGATTGAAACCATGTCAGCGTAGTGTTCTACCGACAGTGACCTTTAAAACTGTGGTCCCAGCTCTCTTCATGTCATTGACCAGCTCTTCCCTTGTAGTTCTGGGCTGATTCCTCACCTTTCTTATAATCAGTGATACCCCATGAGGTGAGATCTTGCATGGTGTCCCAGTCTCAGGGAGACTGACAGTCGTCGTTAGCCTCTTCCATTTTCTAACAATTGCTCTACAGTTGATCTATTTTCACCAAGCTGCCCCGTAGCCCTTTGCAGCCTTGTGGAGGTCCACAATTTTGTCTCTTGGTGTCTTTTGTAGTAGTTGGCGTCTGACTGACTGTGGGGTGGACAGGTGTCTTTAAAGAGCTCAGACAGATGCTACTAAGTTAGATTAATGAATGGAGTAGAGGTGGACTTTTTAAGGTACAGTAACAGGTCTTGAGAGCCAGAATTCTTGCTGTTTCTCAGGTGTTCAAAAACTTACTGTATGTTCAGCAGTGTAAGACAAATAAATTCTTTAAGAATCATACAATGTGATTTCCAGATTTTTTTTTATTTTATTCTGTCTCTCAGGGTGGTTAATGCCCATACAATGTGAATTTCAGACCCCTCCATGATATCTAAGTGGGGAGAACTTGCAAAATCGCAGGGTGTTTCAAATACTTCTGTTCCTCACTGTATGTGTGTGTGTATATAAGTATGTCCGCTAAAGGAATACGCACCGTCATATTTACAATCACAAAATTTGGCACACAGGTACATCAGGTGTCCGGGTAGGTTTTTGACCAGGTCTCAACTCTCTCTAGCGCATACCGTTCCTGAGATATTCCCAAAAATGCATTAGCCAATAGAAGCCTGTTCACATGACCATTATCAGCCAACAGAAGCTCGCATGCCCTTAGTCTCCAGATACATACAGTTTTACAACCAGGTTTCCATAACAACCCAGCCATTTTTCTTCACTGCGTGCAGGTCAGCTTTAAAGGAAAGCTGTCACCAGATAATTGCTATTGAAGTAAAGCCATAGGTCTTATAGCACTTAGTACCTTATTTCCTAGATATCCTTTGTTCCAGCAATAGATGTTTTTTATCCTCTGAAAATTCCAGTTTTATTTTGTATGTAAATGAACCGGTAAGTTGCCCAGAGGGGCATCATTCTTGCAGGAGGGAGCCCAGCACGCCCCCTGTCGCAATGTGTCCACCCACCCCTCCTACATCACATTCAAGCCATAACTCTGCCACCCCTTTTTCCTAACTCTGCCCCTCTTTTTCCTGCTCCTAGCATGAGGACGGGCTTGTGCACTAGCACTAATGGCTTCATTTGCATACCAAATAAACTGGATTTTCAGAAGATAGAAAACATCTATTGCTGAAACAAAGGCACATCTAGAAATAAGGTACTAAGTGCTATAAGGCCATGGCTTTACTTCATAAATAAGGTACTATGTTCCTAATAGGCCATGGCTTTACTTCAATAGCAATTATCCTGGTGACAGATTTTCTTTAAAGGGGCAGGGCCGCTGTTGATGATACTATTAAAGGGTTTCTATCACTTCATATGACATAATTAGCTGGCAGACACTAGAGATCTGCTAGTGTCCTGCTCTGGCCAACCATCCTACTATAATTCACTTGTGGGGCAACGGTTTTGCTAAAAACTAACTTTTATAAATATGCTAATGAGCCTCTAGGTGCTATGTGGGCGTCATTAGCACCTAGAGGCTCCGTCTACCTTCATACACAGCGGCCCGCCAGCACGTCCCTCCAGCCCGCCCATGTCCTCCTCCGTGTGACGCAGCGGCCGAATTCTCGCGCATGCTCCGTGCGCGGCTGTATTCGGCGCATTAGAGATGTCTGAGCTCGGAGCGGTCAGACATTCAATGCGCATGCGCCGAATACAGCCGCGGCATGCGCATTGAATGTCTGACCGCTCCGAGCTCAGACATCTCTAATGCGCGAATACAGCCGCGCACGGCGCATGCGCGAGAATTCGGCCGCTGCTTCACACGGAGGAGGACTGCGTCACACGGAGGAGGACATGGGCGGGCTGGGAGGGACGTGCTGGGCGCCGCTGTGTATGAAGGTAGACGGAGCCTCTAGGTGCTAATGACGCCCACATAGCACCTAGAGGCTCATTAGCATATTTATAAAAGTTAGTTTTTTTAGCAAAACCGCTGCCCCACAAGCGATTATAGTAGGATGGTTGGCCAGAGCAGACACTAACGATCCGCTAGTGTCTGCCAGCTAATTATGTCATATGAAGTGATAGAAACCCTTTAAGGGCGTGGAGTGCTGTGGAGGTCACAGTTCAGGGAGCAGGTAGGGTGGCCATTCAGGCCACCCTCAAAAGACGGACTTAAAATCCCAACTTCCAGGTCCCGCGAAGCCACGCCCCGACCCGCTAAGGCCACGCACCATCTCACTCCGCAGCCGACCGGGATTGAAAAAATGAAGGTAAAATCAACTTATGTCAGCTGCAGGGGTGGGAAGGCAGCGTCATGCTCAGACAGAACAGTGCTGCTGTCTGAGAGTGAGCTGTTAAAAAAGGAAATCCCTGTGTCAGTCCAGGCCCTGTGCCTGGACGGAGGACGGGGAGTCTGAAAGCCGAACTATACGGCCTAAAACTAGACCTCTGGCCACCCTACGGGCAGGCTGCTGTGAGGTCGCAATTAAGGAACGGTCCGCTATGGACTTCAGTGTTAAGGGGCAGATTGCTGTAGAGGGCCAATGTTAAGGGGGCGGGGTGTTGTGGAAATCACTGTTAAGAGACGGGGTATTGTGGTGGTCACTAATAAAGGGGCAGACGATGTGGAGGTCACTGTTAAAGGGGAGGGTCGCTGTGGAGGTCACTGTTAACAGGTGTATCTGTAAAGAATAAATCAAGGCAACTGAACTTACTGTAGATTTCTGAAAACTTTTCACTCGTTCTTCCAACAAGCTTTCTCATTCTGAGATTCTCAGTATTGAGAAAGCTCGTTGGAAGAACGAGTGAAAACGTTTTCAAGAAATCTGCAGTAAGTCCAGTTGCCTTAATTTATTCTTTACAGATATACCATGACCTGGATAAATGAGAACCTTCACGAACACTGATATGGGTGCTATTCCCATCATAGACAATGGGGGCATATCGCTAGCATATGCTCCCGTCCCTTTGCCTGATAGGTGCGGGTCCCGTTCCCATGGTAACCACTCTTGGCCTGAGTGCCGAGCTGATCACTCAGCGCTCGGCTTATTGGAACTCAGGAGTCATGTGACGCTGGCCCCATCACACGACTATTTAAACAGGCAATCTGCTGGCCACTGATTGCCTGTTATTGAGGTCCTTCCTGCGATATACATACCTGTTTTTTTGTTCCTGCTTGGCTTCCTGATTTCCCGTCGGTCTCTCCCTTTGTCTGGCGTTCCTCCTGGTCTGGCTTCGGCTTCTCCTGACGATTCCTGCTTGCTCCTCCGGTACCTTATTGTTCTCTTTGGTTTTGACTCGGCTTGCTTGACTACTCTGTTGCATGTGTTGTCTGTCTTCCATGCACTTTCCCTAGCTAAGGGTTTGTCGACCAGTTTGTCCCTTGTCCGCTAGGACTTGCAAGGCAAGTAGGCAGGGACAGGGGTGCGGGTTGAGATCAGTGGTCACTTCCCCACCCCCTGTGTGTGTGACAGAATAACAGGCCCAAATTACCAATGTTACATGAATCCTTTGGTTATCTTGACGGAGCATGTTTCTAATTTGACTCAGATGGTTCAGGATTGGGGGAGAAACTTCATTTACATGAGTCAGGACTGAGTGCCTCTACCCCGCATTCATCTAGCTATCCTATAGAGCCTCAGATTAAACTTCCTGAACCATTTTCTGGTGACCATAAACAAGTTATTCAAAAAGAATTGTAAGCCCTATTTCAGATTATGCCCCTTGTCATACAGGTCTGAGAGCCAGCGCGTGGTCATAGTAATCTCCCATTTACAGGGGACCTTTGGCTTTTTCCCTGCCTTATGATGCGCGTTGTCTCAGTCCATCAAGGGGTTCTTTCAGGCCCTGGGAACCTTGTATGATGAACCAGACAGGGCCATGGTAGCTGAAACTGCTCTTAAGGCTTTGGTACAGGGAGATTCAACCTGCTGCACCCAGTTCAGACGATGGTGTGTTCCCTCTGGCTGGAATGAACCAGCCCTTAAAAGTCAATTCAGGTCTGGTTTTGTTTGAAATCTTAAAGACCTATTAGTGAACTACCAGCTTCCTGAGACTTAGAGGAGTCTATGACACTCGCTGTTCGACTTGACAGACGTATTAGGGAGAGACAGCAGGAACGTTTTGCTCTTTTCCCAGGAGGTCTGTCTATGAGCAGAGCCGATTTCTCTTCTGAGGAACCCTTGCAGGTTGGGATGACTCGTAGAGATCAGTGTCGCCGACAAGGGGCTTGTTTCTATTGTGGAGAGTCTGACCATTGGATAACCAGTGCTCCAAGAAACTCTCTTCTGGTACCAAGACGGGGGAGCTTAAGAACCAGGTGGTCAAGAGTAAGTTACTAGTATCTATTACTGTCTCCATGGGTACTAACAAATGTTCTGTAATGCTTTCATTGACTCTGGTTCTGCTGCCAACTTTATTGATCAGAAATTTTCATTAGGGTTGCGTATTCCCGATTTTGACACTACCTACTCCCATTCACATCATGGCTATCGATTCCACCTCCCTGGTGGGTGTTACTGTGAAGTATTCCACCCCTGAGATATCCTTGACTGTGGGGGTGTGTCACTCCGAAATATGCTCCCTGTTGGTTCTTGAAAACTTACCAGTAGAGGTAGTACTGGGACTGCCTTGGCTCCAGTTACATAATCCCATTATTGACTGGACCAAGGGGGAACTGGTGAAATGGGGGGTTGAATGCGGCTCGTGCTTGTCTGTGGTGCAAACGGGGGTCTCAGCAGAATCCGATACATTGCCTTTAGTCTTAAAGAAATAATGGATGTATTCTCCTCCTCGAACCCAGAGTCGCTACCCCGCCCATAGATCTTATGATTGCACCATTGAATTGGTAGAGGGTGCCAGGTTTCCAAGGGACACATCTATAATCTTAGTAGACCTGAACGCAAGCCATGGAGGATTATGTTAAAGAGAGTCTCAGTAAGGGACACATTAGGCCTTCTGTATCTCCTATGGGGGCAGGATTTTTCTTTGTCAAAAAGAAAGATGGAGGCCTCAGACCTTGTATCGATTATCTGGAGTTAAATAAATTACGATTAAGAATCAATACTCCCTCCCGTTGATTCTTGAGGGGCTTCCTGGTTCTCTAAAATTGATTTGAAGGGGGCATATAATTAATTCGAATTAAGGAGGGAGACGAGTGGAAGACAGCTTTCAATACTCCAGCTGACACTTTTGAATATCTGTAATGCCTTTTGGACTCAGCAATGCGCCAGCTGTGTTTCAAATTTTATGAATGATATTTTCAGAGAATTCTTGGGTAAATTCGTGATTGTCTGCCTTGATAATGTTTTGTTTTTTTCCCGGGATTCTGAAGTCATGTGTCTCATGTTAAACAAGTGTTGGAGGTTTTGAGGAAGAATCAATTGCTGCCAAACAGGATAAATGTGTTTTTGGGTAAAATTAATTTTGTTCTCGGGTATGTTCTCACTCCTCACACCTTTATACTGGATCCTAGCAAGGTATTAGCAAATATGGACTGAGTAAGGCCATCGTCCTTAAAGGCCTTACAACGTTTTTTAGGATTCGCTAATTATTATCATAGATTTATAAAGAATTTTTGGTAATTGCTAGACCCTTGACCGACCTCATCAAAAAAGAGGGCGGACCTGGATTAACTGGTCTGTTGAAGCTACTGAAGCATTTGAAACCTTTAAAAAAGGCTTTCAGTAGCACTCCTGTTTTGATTCAGCCGGGTCAATGAGAGACCTCTTCATTGTGGAGGTGGATTGCCTCCGAGGATGGAGTAGGGGCGGTCCTCTAACAGGTCCCTCTAGTATTATCAATTTAAGGCCTTGCGCCTTATTTTCCAGCAAATTTTCTCCAACCGAGAGAAATTATGACGTGGGGAATCGTGAATTGCTGGCCATTGAATGGGCGTTTGAGAGCGGAGGCATTTTCTTGAGGGGGCCTAAACATTATGTTTACCGTTGTAACTGATCACAAAAATTTGATGTTTCTTGAGTCCGCTAAGAGGTTGAATCCCATCAAGCCAGATGGGCATTGTTTTTTTACACGTTTTAATTTCTCATCACTTTCAGGCCAGGAAGTAAGAACGTGAAGGCAGATGCTCTATCTCTGAGGTTTCTGTGCGTTTCAGCCATCGACGCACCGCCTAAAACCATATTGCCCAGCTAATGTCTTTTTAGCAGCCGTGTCCAAGATCTTACATAGAAACATAGAATGTGTCGGGCAGATATGAACCATTTGGCCCATCTAGTCTGCCCAATATACTAAATACTATGAATAGCCCCGGCCCTATCTTATATAAAGGATGGCCTTATGCCTATCCTATGCATGCTTAAACTCCTTCACTGTATTTGCAGCTACCACTTCTGCAGCAAGGCTATTCCATGCATCCACTACTCTCTCAGGAAAGTAATACTTCCTGATATTACTTTTAAACCTTTGCCCCTCTAATTTAAAACTATGTCCTCTTGTAGCAGTTTTTTCTTCTGTTAAATATTCTCTCCTCTTTTACCTTGATGATTCCCTTTATGTATTTAAAAGTTTCTATCATATCCCCTCTGTCTCGTCTTTCTTCCAAGCTATACATGTTAAGGTCCTTTAATCTTTCTGGTAAGTTTTATCCTGCAATCCATGTACCAGTTTAGTAGCTCTTCTCTGAACTCTCTCCAAAGTAATCAATATCCTTCTGGAGATATGGGCTCCAGTACTGAGCACTATACTCCAAATGAGGCCTCACTAGTGCTCTGTAGAGCGGCATGAGCACCTCTTCTTTCTACTGGTAATTCCTCTCCCTATACACCCAAGCATTCTTCTAGCATTTCCTGCTGCTCTATGACAATGTCTGCCTACTCTTTAAGTATTCTGAAATAATGACCCCTAAATCCCTTTCCTCAGATACTGAGGTTAGGACTGTATGACAGATTTTATATTCTGCTCTTGGGTTTTACGCCCCCGGTGCATTATCTTGTACTTATCAACATTAAATTTTAGTTGCCAGATTTTTGACCATTCCTCTAGTTTTCCTAAATCCTTTTCCATTTGGTCATCCTCGTTTTTTTTATTTTCATAATTCCTAAATGCTATCTTTTTTGTTTTTAATGATTTTGGCCACTTTTGCTGAGTACCACAGTGGTCTCTTCCTTTTTTTGCTTTTACTGACAAACCTAATGCAATTTTCTGTTGCCTTCAATAGTGCCACTTTTTTAGTAGTCCCATTTCTCCTGGACTCCAATGAAATGGCTCTTATTAAGGCATCTTGCTGCAGTACCCACACCAACAGATAAGTTGTTTTGTTCCTGAACAATTCTGTCTCTGGCTGTTGGGTGAGTGTCATGATTCTGTTTTGTGTGAACATCCTGGTATCGAGGGTACTAAAGAGCTGGTATCTAGGTATTACTGGTGGCCCACCCTATTTAAAGTGATAAAAAAGTTATACACACCCCAAAATGGCAATGAATAAAAACAAGATTACCTGCAAAAAATGTGCCCTCGTATAAAAAAACATAATAATCAGCAATTATAATTAGATTTGAGCGGACACCTGGATGTTCGGGTTCGACGGGTTCGGCCGAACTTCAGGAAAAAGTTTGAGTTCGGGACCCGAACTTGACCGAACTTGACCCCGAAACCCGAACCCCATTGAAGTCAATGGGGACCCGAACTTTTGAGCACTAAAATGGTTGTAAAAATGTCATGGAAATGGCTAGAGGGCTGCAAATGGCATCAAAATGGTGGTTAAGAGCATGGCAAGTGCTCTGCAAACAAATGTGGATAGGGAAATGTCTTTAAATAACATAAAATAGATTAAAAAAATAAAAATAAAATCTTGATCTAGGAGGAAGAGGTTCATATGGGAGTAGGAGGATGTGGAGGCGGTGGAGGCGGTGGATGTGGCGATGTAGGTGGAAGCTGTGGTGGAGGAGGAGGATTAGGGTACACCCCAAAACATTGGGAAATATAACCTGTGATAAAACACGGCAGTCGTGCTAAACACACGCTCAGTACAATACACTGGCTGCAGGGCAGGCCAGCATCTCCAAGGGGTAAAGGGCAAGCTCAGGCCATGTGCCAAATTTGGAGACCCAGAAGTTGCATGGCTGAACGCTGTCAGTCAGTTCGTGTAGGCATGTGCACACTAACTGCCCCACCATGTCGCACGTCCCCGTGATGTTCACGATCCAATTTGATATCTGCTCTAACAACTTCGATGTTCTTTTATGCGCCTACCATGGTGATCACGGGTGGCGGGAATCAGGGTTCCAGGCCAGAGAGGGAGCGAGAGAAAGAGAGACCACATCCAGGGAGGATTATTTTTTTTTAAATTTAAAATTATAGAGTTGAAATATGGGAGAAATTATTAAAGCATAAAAGTGTGACAACTTTTCAAAGTTTAAGCATTGAATGAAAGGATGTGGCCGCATTAATTACTGAATAATTTATTAAATTTTATCCCTGTCACCTATGCATAGCAGGTGTTTATTCACGTCTAAAATTGTATAATGTCAACCCAAGAATGTAACAGAAAAATTATTGAAATTTATTAAGCTGACTAGGTAGAGCAGGGTATTTACACCCAAAAATTGGTGAATTTCACCAAAAAATGTAACTGACAATTATTATTTTTTAAACCTGTCTACTATGTATAGCAGTGGTACATCACACTCAAATATTGGTGAATTTCACCGGAAAAATGTAAAACTGACAATTTTTTTTTTTAACCTGTCTACTAGGTATAACAGTAGTACTATACACACCAAAATTGGTGAATTTCACCCGAAAATGTAAATGACAATTTTTTATTTTTTTTTAAACCTGTCTACTTGGTATAGAAGTGGTACTATACACCCAAAAATTGCTTGAATTTCACCAGAAAATGTAACTGACAAAGTAGTGAAATGATATAAAATAAAATACGTACAAATAAATAAATATGGATTTATGAGGTGGAGTTCCATATGGAGTAGGAGTTTGAGGAGGCTGTGGACGTACTGGTGTAGGTGGAATCGGCATGGAGGAGGATGAGGTAGCCAACACAGGTTTTTGGTTTAAATATTTTTTTATTTTTTATAGGGTACACTCTAAAAGAGTGTAAAATATCCAAAATACAAGAATGAGCAGTTGCGCTGCAGTATAACAATGGCTGGTTAGTGCCGGTATACATGTCTATTCTGCACAAGGTACGGACAAGTCCTGAGGGATCCATGCCTGGTTCATTTTAATGAATGTGAGCTTGTCCACATTGGCTGTGGACAGGCAGCTGCGCTTGTATGTGATGACGCTCCCTGCCGTGCTAAACACACTTTCAGATAATACACTGGCTGCAGGGCAGGCCAGCACCTCCAATTAGCACAAGTAGAATGTGGGCAACTCGGCGGTCGTTGCGGAGACACTGCAGAATGTAATCGCTCATGTGTGCCAGGCTGCCCAGAGGCAACGAAAAGCTGTCCTCTGTGGGAGGTGTATCGTCTGTGTCCTCTGTATTCCCCCAGCCACGCACCAGTGATGGCCATGAGCTGGTCTGGGTGCCACCATACTGTGAACATGGTTCCTCCTCCTCCATCTCCTCATCCTCATCCTCCACCTCGTCATCCTCCAGAACTGTGCCCTGGCTGGACAATTGTGTACCTTGGGTTTGTGGGTGCAGGAACCCACCCTCGGAGACACTTGGAATAACTGGCCGGAAACCTACCGAAATGATCCTTCTTCCTCCTCCTCCTGTGCCACATCCTCTTCCATCATCGCCAGGAGGGTATTTTCAAGGAGGCATAGAAGTGGTAAAGTAACACTGAGAACGGCGTTATCGCACTGGCCATGTTGGTGGAGTACTCGAAACAGTGCAACAAGTAACACAGGTCTCGCATGGAGGCCCAGTCATTGGTGGTGAAGTGCTGCTGTTCCGCCGAGCGACTCACCCGTGCATGCTGCAGCTGAAACTCCGCTATCGCCTGCTGCTGCTCGCACAGTCTGGCCAGCATGTGCAAGGTGGAGTTCCACCTTGTGGGCAAGTCGCATAGGAGGTGGTAAGCGGGAAGGCGGAAGTTACGCTGCAGCGATGACAAGCGAGCAGCAGCAGACTGAGAACGCCGAAAGTGCGCACAGACGGCCTGCACTTTATGCAGCAGCTCTGACATATCGGGGTAATTTTTAAGGAATCTCTGCACCACCAAATTCAGCACATGCGCCAGGCAAGGGATGTGCGTCAAACCGGCTAGTCCCAGAGCTGCTACGAGATTTCGCCCATTATAGCACACCACCAGGCCGGGCTTGAGGCTCACTGGCACAAACCATTCTTCGGTCTGTTGTTCAAAGGCCCGTCCACAGCTCCTGCGCGGTGTGGGGTTTGTCCCTCAAACAGATAAGTTTAAAAACTGCCTGCTGTCGTTTACCCCTGGCTGTGCTGAAGTTGGTGGTGAAGGTGTTACGCTGACCGGATGAGGAGCTGGTAAAGGATGAGGAAGCAGAGTAGGAGGAGGAAGCAACAGGAGGCAAACTGAAGCGCCCTGCAATCCTCGGTGGTGGAAGGACATGCACCAAAGTTCTCTCCGCCTCAGGCCCAGCTGCCACTGCAATTACCCAGTGTGCTGTTATGAAGCTATAACGTCCCTGACCGTGCTTACTGGTCCACGTATCCGTAGTGAGGTGCACCTTGCCACAGATGGCATTGCGCAGTGCACACCTGAAATTTAGAAATGCTGGCATTGAGGGCTAGGGATTGCGGGTGGGTAAGGGGGTACTTCCTCTTCCTCTCCAGCGTTTGGGAGATGGAGAGCTGAACGCTTCCTTGGGACATTGTGGAGATGCTTGGTGACCCAGGTGCTGGTGTTGCTGGCAGATCCTCTGTTTGCGGGATGGCAGGTGGCACTGTCCCTCCAGAGGTGGATGAAGAGGCCGAGACTGCAGCAGAAGAGGAAGCAGGAGGAGCAAGAGACCTTTCTTGGTTTTTGAGGTGTCCACTCCACTGCAGCTCGTGCTTTGCACTTAAATGCCTGGTCATGCAGGTTGTGCTCAGGTTGAGAACTTTTATGCCTCGCTTCAGGCTCTGATTGCACAGCGTGCAAACCACTCGTGTCTTGTCGTCAGCACATTGTCTGCCACGCCAGGGAACTCATTGGAGCTGGCTTTTGTGTGCTCGGTCACTTGCTGCGGTGAGTAATCAAAAAGCAGGAGAGACTGCTGCATGACTTGGGGCTCAGACTGCTTGGCTGATTTGCAAGGGGGTGAGGTGAAAGACTGATGGACATCAGCTGCAGGTGCCAACTGTGGTCTTTCAGCAGGAGACTGGGTGGGAGACAATGTGAATGAACTGGATTCCCTGTCCAGCAACCGAATCTGCTATCGCCTGTACTTGTTCAGGCCTCACCATTCGTAGAGCTGCATTAGGCCCGACCAAATACTGCTGCAGGTTCTGTCACTACTCGCATCTGAGACAGGTTTTCACTTGTGCGTGTAGCTGGCACAGATCGACCTTGTCCTCTCCTGAACAGGAGCTCCACCAGCAGCACCACAACCTGGGCCACGTCCCTTATTTGACGCTCTCCTCTTATATCTCGAATTTAGGATCTTGCCCTAAATGGGTGTTTAATTAATAGTAGAATAGAACGACAGTATGTAAAGGGTGTATCTCACACGGGCTGACCCACAGTAGGCCTCAACTAAAGATTTGTTTGCCCAAAATGGCTGTATTTCAACTGCCTGAATCAAACCCTGTATGTAAAGGGTGTATCTCACACAGCCTGAACAGTGTAGGCCTGAATTAAAGATTTCTTCGTCCAAAATGGCTGTATTTCAAATGCCTGAATTAAACCCCTGTATGTAAAGGGTGTATCTCACACGGCCTGAACCACTGTAGGCCTGAATTAAAGATTTCTTTGCCCAAAATGTCTGTATTTCAAATGCAGAGAAGTGAAGAAAAATTCAGACCATTCTCGGTGGCGCTGGTGCAGTAAGGACTCGATACTCAAAAGGTACCAATCAAGGTACTCTTTTTATTAAAGTTGGTCTACGCGTTTCGGGGGCAGAACATCCCCCTTCCTCAGGACAATAAAACGTATTACCTTACACATCTGCACCACCTTGTTTTAAGGAACCTTTTTGGACATCTGATTGCTGGGTACATGCATGAATAAATTATTATTAAAATATTGACTGTAGATAGGCTCTATTATATTTTATAGGTTTGCAAAAAAAAATATGCATAATTAATTTTACCATCTATCATTAGAATGATTTAAGATTACCTTCTTACCTAATTTTCCCCTTCTGCTTATAATAAATAGTGATGAGCGGCATAGGCAATATTCGAATTTGAAGCTTTAATTGCAAGGATTAGTGTGCATATGAAGGTTTATTCTGCCAGAATATGCTCCATGAAGTGGTTGTCAAGATAAATCATCAACATGTGATTGGTGGGGATCTAACATTTAGCACCAGTTACCAACTATTATTGATGACCTATCCTGTGGTGCTTTACTTTGAAGTGCAATCTGCTCTCTGCATTGAATTGCTTTACATCCCCTCCTCTATGCTATAATTGGTAGCTGTAGTGTCTCCTGGTTGGATGCCACAGCCACGACTCATAGCCTAGGGAGGAGCTGTGATGTAGCTCAATGCAGAGAGCAATTCACATTGCTCAGCCTCCAGTGCACTTAAGAAGTAGAATCTGGCAGAATAAAAGTTCATATTCAAATTACTTCTGATGAAAAAAGTTCCACAAAAGATATGTTTTAACCTTTTTCTCGCCAAATTCCCAGTTTGTGCTGTCAGCTGCTTATCATGGTCAAAACTGCAGACATAGTCTCTTAAGGCATGCTGAAATTAAGTAAGGTTATACTGCATACTCATTATAGTCATATTTTGTTCATATTAATCAATTTCAAACTACTAGTATTTTGTCCACAAAGTTAAAGAGGATATCCCAACTGGATCATTGTGGGCATAAGATATGCCATCATTGTCAAATAGGTGCAGGTCCCATCTCTGGCACAAAATCCTATCACTAGAATAAGGCCCATGAAGTGAGCAGAGAATAGTTACACATGCTCAGTCACCCTATGTTCACTGCTATGGGAGTTTCGAAAATAGCCAAGCACTGGCTCAGCTTATTTCAAGCAGTCTCATAGTAGTGGATGTACAGGTGACCCATGATTGTGCAGTGCATTCTCCATTCACCTTTATGGGACTTCCAAAAACAGTCATGCACACTAACTTGGCTATTTTCTGAACCCCCATAACGATGAATGGAGAGCTCCTTCACTTCGGGGACCCCATTCTGAAGATAGGAATTGGACCTGCACCTTTCTGACATTGATGGAATATGCTAGCGATATGCCATTAATGTCCCAATTGGCACAACCCATTTAAATATCTGTTGATAGACAATTCTAGAAACTATGAGGAAGATTTATCAAGACCAGCCCTTTCTGCGCTGCTGGAGGATGCACCTAAGTTATGACAAAGCTCGTTTGCACCAGAAAACTGGTAAAAATGAAGATAAATTTGTCGCACCTGCTGGACTTGCCCTTCCCCACCCTCACATCGCCCACTTTTGGAAAAGTGGTGAGTGTGGCGTAAAAATGCCACTTGTGACAATATCTTGTCCCATGGTATCTTGCCCCTTATCTCGTAGCCTAGCGCCGCCCCACTGCTAATTATGCACTTCTCTCATCGCCGATGGTGCGCCGTAATCTCGCGCGTGCACCCTAAATCCACTGGTCAGCGCCTGCGGGCGAAGTGCGCAGACAGCTGGTGCATGCACGCTTCGCTGAGGCTGCTGCCAGGACACCGCGCGGGCGCTGACCAGACTAGTGGATTTAGGGCGCATGCGCGAGATTACGGCGCACCATCGGCGATGAGAGGAGTGCATAATTAGCAGTGGGGCGGCGCTGGGCTACGAGATAAGGGGCGCGGCTGGACACAAACGGCCAGAGGGACAGCCCCTTGGGCACGCTAGTAAGGTAATTAGCATATTAATAAAACCGATTTTTATCCAAAATGAAAGGACAGGTGGGGGTAAAACTAGTATATTTTTAATTAGATAATGGAGGCTGAGAGGATGATATGAACAGCTCCATATCAAAAATCTTGATGACAGAATCCCTTTAAGTTCAGGCGCAGGGATGCTATATTCAAAAGCATCACTTCTAAAAACTGTCAAAACACATGGCAGCTTACTATGTATTCAAATCTATAGAAAAGGCTTGCTATGGTACATAAATTCTATTTATTACAACTAAGCATTAATAGTACAAAGAACCATTAACTTATTAATGAGTATTACTATGTAAGCCTTCTGAATTTTAAACACTGACCCCTCTGTGCCTTGTTGACCTCCCATAACTTTGAAAAATGGAATCCAATGACGTTAATAAATGGTCAGCCAGACAATTATACTCATTAAATGATACAAACAAGGAGAACTGCATCTAAACTATTTTCTTCTGTAATTACATGACCACTCAGCTTTTTTTTCCTGGAAGAAAGGCCAAGCAGTAAGATGCACACGAGCAAGAAAGGTAAATAGAAGCAAATGGACATTTCTGATGCCCTGCAATTTAATCAAAGTGTACATCTAAAGCCATTATCCACTCCATGTGGCCTGCTCTGCTTTTACACGCACATTTAATTTGTAAATATTGCTTTAACATTTTGCTGTTTATGGGAATTTAAATGGAACAGCACTTAAGCACTTCTTTTCTGGGCGCAATGACATCATCTCTATATTAACCCATGCCTGATCATCAGAGGTACTAAAAAAAAGCACTCAAAACAAAGACAAAAACTACTAAATCAACATATAATTACATATATTGTGTCCTTCCTGTGGATATAGTATATACACAGTCAAGTCATATTATTATGGCCACTTCCTACTTTCGACATCGGCAGCACTTAGCTCATGAGGGAAGTCATGTGCTGTGAGCTGGCTTGGTGGGTATATGAGGCGTGCAATAGGTTTTCTGCACATATATTCCTTTTTTCTGTTATGGGTAAAAAGGGCGGTTTTTCAGACTTGCAAAAAGGGATGAATGTTGGCTTTTGGGCCAAGAGTGAAACGGCACAGTTTGTGAACTGTTTGCCTGCTGCTGTGGTAAAAAGTACATTGTGATTGGTTAAACAGCAACATTGCAAATAAGCAATATGGAAACTGTGGAGCACCACATGCTATTGAGATATGAATGTCGCTACGCAGGTGAAAGAGGGGGCACCAACATGTTACAGTGGAGCAGCTTACTGCAAAAATAAATCAAGGGTCTACCAGACGTGTGTGTAAAACAATATGTAACAGTCCTACAGGCTCACCTGAGTCAGAGGACCGCTGGCTGGAGGTAGGAGTGGAGCCCAGTGGCAAGGACCGCAGGCAGGTAGTAGGTGCAGGAAGTCTGGCAGAAGCGTAGTCGGTAGGCAGGCGGTGGGTCAGGGCAGGCGGCAGTAAGCGTAGTCAGACAATCCGGATGGCAACGGTGGTAGCAGTTCAGTAGGTAGGGACAAGCAGAAGAGTAGTCGGTAGGCAATTCCTGGTCAGCAGTGGACTTTCAATAGTAACAAGAGCAGCAGATGAGGAGACGCTTGATCAAGGCTCAGGAGCTCAATAATCAGCAAACTGGAGTGCAAGGGGCTGGACTTATATAGGGAAGTACCAGGTGTGGGGAATCAAGGGTAATGAGCAAGGCTTGGCAAGACTGAGGTTAACTAATAGGCTTCAGGGAGGAATGTCCAGAGAGGACGGTAGCCTAGTAAGCAGGGCTACCGCCTGGGATGTGGCTGGTCACGGGTTCGAATCCCGACAGTACTCCCCCCCTTCCAAGGTGACCTCCGGGCACCGCAGGGGCAGGCTTACCGGGGTGCCGTTGGTGTAACTCTTTTACCAGTCTGGGGCGTGGACATTTTCTTCTCGCTCCCAGGAGTTATCCTCAGGAGGGTAACCCTCCCACCCAATTAGGTATTGTAGTCTTCCCCGGTGGATCCTGGAGTCGAGAATCTTTGCGACAACATATTCTTCTTCACCCTGTACCCTCACGGGTGGTGGAGGGGGAGAGTGGCGGCCTGTGAAGGTGTTCTCCACGTATGGCTTGAGGAGAGAGCAATGGAAGACAGGGTGCACCCTAATGGAGTCCGGAAGGTCAAGACGGAAAGTGACCTCGTTGATTTGTGTGGTGATCCGGAACGGACCCATGTATCTTTGGGCAAATTTTTTGGAGGGGACCTTTAATCTGAGGTTCCTGGTGGACAGCCACACCTTGTCTCCCACATGGAAGCCCGGGGTGGGTTTGCGACGTCTGTCTGCTCCCTGTTTAAAGTGCCTCTGGGCAAGCTGGAGGTTGTCTATAATGTTCTTTTGTGCCTCCTGTAGGGTTGTTAGGCGTTCGGCCACTGCTGGGAGGGTGGAGGCGACGGGTAGGTGGGGAATGAACACCGGGTGCGAGCCTGTGTTAGCAAAGAAGGGGCTGTGCTTGGTTGAGCTGTGCTCAGCATTGTTGTAGGCGAACTCGGCCGTGGGGAGATGATCCAGCCAGTCATCCTGCAGGTGGGAGCTGAAACAGCGTAGGTATTGCTCTAGGGTCTGATTAGTTCTCTCCGTCTGCCCGTTTGACTGAGGGTGGAAAGCAGAGGACAGGTTCACTTTAACCCCGAGCGCCAGGCAGAAGTTCTTCCAGAACTTTGAGGCAAATTGTACGCCTCGGTCGGAGACCACGTCGTCCGGGATCTCATGCAGCCTGAAGACCTCTCTGAGAATAAGATCGGCCGTCTGTTTGGCTGTGGGTAGGCCTTTGTAGGGGATGAAATGGGCCATCTTGGTGAGACGGTCGACCACGACCAGGATGGTGTTCATCCCTTTTGAAGGAGGAAGGTCTACCACAAAGTCCATGGAGATCGAGCCCCAGGGGCGGGAGGGAATCGGGAGGGGTTGTAACAGACCCACGGGAGAGGAACGAGGAGTCTTATTGCGGGCACAGAGGAGATGTACCTCTTGATGTCCTCCTTGTATGTTGGCCACCAGAAGGAGCGGGAGAGAAGCTCCTGGGTCTTTCTTGTGCCAAAATGACCGGCCACCTTGGAGTCATGGTTGAGTTTGAGCACTTCGAGCCGTGCGATTTCTGGTACATATAGTTGTAGGTCCTGATGAAACCAATGACCGTTCCTAAACGTAAGGCTGACATTGCCTGTGGGGTGGGAGAGGAAGGGGTCATTTTCATATCCTTCTTTGATTGTGCCCAGGAGTTCTTTAGAGTAGGTGGCCCCTACGACCCTTCTCTCGGGTAAGATGTTATTTTGGCCCTTGTTACTCTGTGAGGGCTCGGAAAACATTCTGGAGAGGGCGTCAGCCTTGCCGTTTTTTGATCCAGGGCGATAGGTGATGAGATAGTTGAAGCGGGAAAAGAATAGGCTCCATCTGGCCTGTCTGGCTGAGAGTCTCTTAGCGCTGCGGATGAACTCGAGGTTCTTGTGGTCAGTTAGTACGATTATGGGGTTGGTGGCTCCCTCCAGCAGGTGTCTCCACTCGGAGAAGGCATGCTTGATCGCCAGTAGTTCTTTGTTCCCGATGTCATAGTTCTTCTCGGAGGGGGACATCTGGCGGGAGAAATATGCGCACGGGTGTAATAGCATCCTCTCCCCTGTCCGTTGTGACAAAACTGCCCCCACCGCAGAGTCTGATGCATCCACTTCGACTGTAAATGGGAGCTCGGGGTTCGGGTGGATTAGGATTGGGGCAGAAGTGAAGAGGAGTTTCAACTTGGTGAAGGCCTCCTGGGCCTCGGGTGTCCAGGAGAAGGGGACTGCCTTCTTGGTGAGTTGGGTGATTGGTGCTATGACCTTGGAGAAGTTCCGGATAAACTTCCGATAGAAGTTGGCGAAGCCAATGAATCTTTGTATCTCCTTCTCGTTTTTCGGAACGGGCCAGTTCATCACAGCTTGGACCTTCCCCGGGTCCATACTTAGGCCCTCTGGGGAGATGATGTATCCGAGGAACTGAGTGGTGGTTCGCTCAAACTCGCATTTCTCTAGCTTGATATAGAGAGAGTTCTGTCTGAGTCTCTGCAGTACCCTGCGGACGTGTTCGCGGTGCTGCTCGAGGTCTTCAGAGAAGATCAAGATGTCGTCCAGGTAAACGACTACAAACAGATCCAGCATGTCCCTGAGGACGTCGTTAATGAAGTGCTGGAAGGTGGCGGGAGCATTGCAGAGTCCGAAAGGCATGACCAGGTACTCGAAATGACCATAACGTGTCCGGAAGGCGGTCTTCCATTCGTCCCCAGGGCGGATTCGGACGAGGTTGTAGGCCCCTCGAAGGTCGAGTTTGGTGAAGATCTTCGCTTCCCGGAGTCTCTCAAGGAGTTCGGAAATCAGTGGGAGCGGGTACCGGTTTTTTACGGTTATGTCATTAAGCTTTCTGTAGTCTATGCAGGGACGCAGGGAGGAGTCTTTTTTCTCTACGAAGAAAAAGGGGGCTCCCGCGGGGGAGGTGGAGGGCCGGATGAACCCCTTCCTCAGGTCCTCGTCCAGGTACTCTTTTAGAGCCTTGAGTTCAGGCTCTGAGAGGGAGTAGATACTGCCAAAGGGTATTTCGGCCCCGGGCAACAGTTCTATAGGGCAGTCGTAGGGTCGGTGTGGTGGCAGCTTGTCTGCGTTTTTCTTGTCGCAGACATCCTGGAACTCTTGGTATTGAGGGGGTAGCAGATCCTTGACGGATAGTTTAGAGATGGTGGTGTCTTCGGGTGGAAGGACGGGTTTGTGGGAGCAATTTAGCGTGCAGAACTCGGATGGGAATCGTATGCAGCGGGTTTCCCAGTCCACCAAGGGGTTGTGGGTGGCCAACCATGGGATGCCCAAGATCACTGGGAACTTCGGGGAAGCGATCAGAGAGAAGTGGATCTTTTCACGGTGATCTGGTTCTATGAGGAGTTGTAGTTCGGTGGTCTCGTGAGTGGCCGGCCCCGAGGAGAGTGGGGATCCGTCGACGGTTTCCAGGTCAACGGGGGCTGCCTTGATTGTCCGTGGAATGTTCTTTTCGCGGGCGAAGGTTAGGTCCATGAAGTTGCCTCCCGCCCCGGAGTCTAACATCGCTGAACAGGGGAGTTGTCGCCCCTCAATGTCGATGAGGATCGGGATGATGAAGTGGGATCCATGAGCCGCCGTGTTGTTATTTTCAGGGGCTGCTGGCGGGGTTGGAGTTTGTGGTTGCTCCTTTAGCTCCGTGACGGCAATAGTCTTTCGGATCTTTTGAGGACATTTGATGGCAAAATGACCCGGCTCCCCACAGTAGAGGCAGAGGTTTTCGGCCAGCCTTCTCTCCTTCTCAGCTGTGGATAGAGACCTACGTAGAGCGTCGACCTGCATAGGTTCAGGTACTGACTGGGGGTCGCGCTGGGCGGTGGAAGAGAAGGAGTAAGTGGGTCTGTGGTCCGAGGACCAGAGTCTTTCTTTCTTCCTCTCGGAGAGTCTTTGATCTATCCGGATGCATAACTGAATGAAGTCATCCAGATCGTCCGGGGCCTCAACTCTGGCGAGTTCGTCCTTTATTAATTCTGACAGGCCTCGCCGGAATTGGCTTCTCTGTGCCGCTGGGTTCCAGGTGGTGTCCGTGACCCAACGGCGAAACTCGGCGGTGTATTCGGCGACGGAGCGTCTCCCTTGCCGCAGACCATGTAGTCGCGCCTCGGCTGTCGCACAGCGGTTGGGGTCATCGAAGACTTGGCTCATGGCGGTGATGAAGTTGTTTAGGTTGTCCAGGAGCTGACTGTTAGTCTCCACGTATGGTGATGCCCATTCTAATGCTTCATCCGTCAGGAGATTGACCACGAATAGCACCTTCTTTTTCTCGGTGGTGAAGGGGGCCGGGTACATCTGAAAATAGATGCGGCATTGGTTTAGAAACCCCGATACTGGCGTCTGTCGCCGCTGAATCTTGATGGGAGTGGCATGCGGGTGTCTGCGGGCGCGCCGCGGACGTCCAGGAGTTGCCTCTGTAGTTCAATAATCTCCCTCTGTTGGCTTTGGACTACGCCTTGGAGCTGGGCAAATTTCTCCTGATATGTTGTACCAAATTCTTGAAGTTCGGAGACCTGCTTACGCAGAGTGGCCATTGCGGACTCCATAGTTTTGGCTGATTATTCTGTAACAGTCCTACAGGCTCACCTGAGTCAGAGGACCGCTGGCTGGAGGTAGGAGTGGAGCCCAGTGGCAAGGACCGCAGGCAGGTAGTAGGTGCAGTAAGTCTGGCAGAAGCGTAGTCGGTAGGCAGGCGGTGGGTCAGGGCAGGCGGCAGTAAGCGTAGTCAGACAATCCGGATGGCAACGGTGGTAGCAGTTCAGTAGGTAGGGACAAGCAGAAGAGTAGTCGGTAGGCAATTCCTGGTCAGCAGTGGACTTTCAATAGTAACAAGAGCAGCAGATGAGGAGACGCTTGATCAAGGCTCAGGAGCTCAATAATCAGCAAACTGGAGTGCAAGGGGCTGGACTTATATAGGGAAGCACCAGGTGTGGGGAATCAAGGGTAATGAGCAAGGCTTGGCAAGACTGAGGTTAACTAATAGGCTTCAGGGAGGAATGTCCAGAGAGGACGGTAGCCTAGTAAGCAGGGCTACCGCCTGGGATGTGGCTGGTCACGGGTTCGAATCCCGACACAATAATTTAGGGAAAGCTACTGCGAATGAAGCTCCGAAGCAGACGGATGGTCACTGAACCTCTGCTAACAAAGTTGCATCAGCAGAAAAGAATCATCAGAATTGGACCTCCACTGATCGACAAAGATTTGCCTTCTCCAATGAGTTACATTTTATGCTTCATTGAAAGAATCAACGTTGATGTGTCAGTCGAGAAACCTCAGAGAAAATATCCCTTGTTTCATGGGTAAAATGGGCAATTTATCAGAGTTGCAAAAAGAGATGTTTATTGGCTTTTGGGCCAAGAGTGGCAGATTTCTGAAACTGCACAGTTTGTGAACTGCCACCATTGCTGGAAGAACGCAAGCTGGTGGTGGCAGTGTTGTTGTCTGGGGAATGCCTTCATGGCATTTTTTTGGGCCCACTCATTATTGTGGAGGGAACTATGATTTGGGTGTGAATGAGTGCAGATCATGTACACCCATACATGACTTCCCTGGGGCTAGTGGGATCTTCCAGCAAGACAATGTGACATGATACACAGCTAGAAATGTTCAACATTGGTTGGAAGAGCATGACTAAAACTTCCAAGTATTTTCCTAGTTCCCTATTTCCCAGGTGTGAACCTAACTGTGCATCGGGGGAACCACCTTCATCATTGTGTTTTTTTTTTATGAATCCTCTCCCATGAACTTTCCAGTATCTGTGGGATGCACTGCATTCAGTGGGCTACCAGATACCTGTGACATCCTAACAAGACCTACATAATTGATTCAAACCCAGCTCATCTAGCTACAGTCTGTGCTGAACACAGTGGTTTATTAGACAATGGTCATACTATTGTGACTCCATTGTGTATGTACAAGACTATTACCATATGTTTTGAGTTTCAGTTTCCATGCATTGCTACTAATCCATATTTCATCTCTGTGATTATTAATAATAGTAAAAGCAGTAATGATAGTATTAGTAAAGCTGAAGTAAAGAGATTGCCTTAGTGTTTAATACTGATGACCTATCCTCAGGATAGATCACCAGTAGGGATGAGCGAACCAAAACTGCAAAGTTCGGGTTGATACCGAGCTTTGCGAGTTCGGGTATCCGGATCTATAACTGCACTTTTTCACTGAAGTCCGAGTTCGGGTTCAGTTTTCGGGTGTTTTTATTTTTTTCCTTCATAACATGGTTATGTCAGAAAATAATAACATTTTTAAGACAGAATGCAAAACAATAGGGCCATTTTGGGGTTAAAAAAAACCTCACCACATCAAATTGATCGTGCTGCAGCAGCTTCTTCTATCTTCACTGAACAGGACCTGCCAAAGGACCTGCGATGTGCGCAATGACATCACCGTCCTCTCCCACGTGGTGACGTCATCGCGCACTTTGCAGGCCCTTTGGCAGGTCCTGTTCAATGAAGATAGAAGAAGCTTCTGCAGTGTGATCAAGTGGATGAGGTGAGTCGTTGCTTTTTTTTAACCCCTAAGTGGTCATATTGTTTTACATTCTGTCTTAAGAATACTATTATTTTCAGATATAACCATGTTATAACGGAAAATAATTAAGTGAAGTTCGGGTCCCCATTGAAGTCAATGGGGTTCGGGTTCAGGGTCAAGTTCGAACTTCCACGGGTTCGCTCATCCCTAGTCATCAGTATGTGATCAATGAGGATCTGACTCCCGTCACCCCCTCCGATCAACTCTTTGAAGAGGCCGCTGCACTCCGGTGAGCACTTTGGTCTCTTTGAAGCTTACCAAGCACAACACCATCCATTAGATAGTGGCTGTGCTTGGTATTGCAGCGCAGGCCCATTCTCTTGATTGGGACTGAGCTGCTCCTAGGCAATTTGGCCGATTTGCGTGATGTCACTGGCCCTGGAAAAGGCCATGACGCTCACCGGGATGCTGCTGTACTTTTAAACAGCTGATTGGTGGGGGTGTCAGGATTTGGACCCCACTGATCACATTCTGATGTCCTATCCCATATTATGCCTCATTCACACGTCAGTGTTTTGGTCAGTTATTTCCATTAGTGATTCTCAACCAAAACCAGGTGCGGCTCTAAACACAGAACAGGTGCAGATCTTTCCCTTATACCTTGTGTCTGTGTAGCTCCAATCCTGGTTTTGGCTCACAATCACTGATGGAAATCACTGAGACCAAAACACTGATTTGTAAACACTCAGACAACCCTTTCAAGAATGTTCTTCTTATAATGACATTTATTAAAAGAGTTGTCTCTTTTATATACACTGTTGATTTTTCCCCCCAAAAAATCACAGTGGGACACCCCCTTTTATATATTTTCTTGTGACATTTTCCACTAACTTACCATCCATTAGAGCCCCAGTAAAAAGGGAAGACAGCCCTCCAGTGGTAATAGTAAACCACGCTAAAGCCCAGCGGCTCTCTCTCATGCTGAGGAACATTGTCAAAGCATCCATTAACTATGTCCTGACCAGTGGGGGTTTGACTACTGAAAGCAAGGGTATTACTCCCTAGTCCTAATTAAGGGCAGGTCAAGCATTCCACTCCCTTCATTTCCTATGGGACTGCCAGAGATAACCTCTTTAAAGGGGTTGGACACTTTCTTGCTACATTTGACCAATGGGTATGTAAGATGACTATATGACTCTTACTAATATAGTTCATTTTGATTTTCGTTGCCATTTGCTATATTTCATAAGTCAGGTCCCCTTGCTGGGCAAATCTACTGTGCTGTCCAGGTAGAAGACCTGTTCAGATAAAATTCCACCTCTGTGTGGGCTGCACAAAAGACTTGATCAACACGGGACATACCCTATAAAATATAGAAAATGGTGCAAATTTAAAAAAGGCTATATTAGTAAGTGCTCAAAAGTAGCCAGAAAGTGGCTAACCCCTTTAAGTAATTGTTAATAAACCACTTATACGTTTTCTGAATAAAGTTATTAATAAACCAATAGATAACATATTTGCATGTTTGGAAACAGGGATTATGGGAATGAGGAAGTCGTTGTTGATCCCTTATTCACTACAGAGGGTGTGGAATAGGTTAAAGGAGACACTTAAAGTTCCCGGCCCGTTTGTTTTCACCCCCTTGTGGGGAAACGAGGGGCTAGAGGAATTTTGCAAAATTACTGATTTTGGTTATTGGACACGTAAAGGCATCAGTAGGGTGTCTCACTTATTTTATTTAGGTCAGTTTAAGTCACTTTTAGAATTTGGTTTAACTGATAGTTCACCACTAGACTTATTTATGTATGCACGTTTGAAACATATATTTGAAGCCTCTAGGAATAGGGGCCGTATTTTTCCACAAGAGAATATTTTCTTTGATTATTGTGACGCCCAGAAGGATGTGAAGGTGAAGCTATCTAGCTTATATGCTAAATTCCGTAGAGCACTGGCAACTGTAACGCCTTTTAAAAGCCCAAGTAGATGGGAGCAAGAGCTTAATTGCTCTCCTTTACAGTGGCCAACTATCTATAGGAACGTGAGAAGGGCGACAGTTTCCAGTGCTCATAGATTAATCCAATTTAAGATTCTCCATAGATTGTATTATACGCCTAAAACCCAGGGAAAATTTCCCCAGAATAGGGGTCGAGCCTGTTGTTGCCCTAAATGTGGATATGTGAATGCAAATTATGTCCATTTGCTCTGGAGCTGCAGCAAAGTCAGGAAATTTTGGGATGAGGTTTTTCTTGCTTTACAAAAGGAATCCTCAATGATTTATAACCCTGGGATCTTGATAGTAATCTTTGGTGATTATGGCTCAGAAACAGAAGTTCCCTCGTGTGTCAGACGGATCTGGATGAGAGGATTGATGGTAGCAAAGGTTATACTGGTCAGGTATTGGGGCGCGGCCGCCCCGCCCTCGTCAAGGGAGTGGGCTTTATACTTTCAGCAAGTGAAAATGTATGAAGAGATTGAAAGGAATCGGAGAGATGCACGCAGAGCCACGTAGAAATAAGCTATTTGTGTTTTGCGCTTTTTTTGACTGAACTGAGGGGAACGACAGCCAATGGGGGGGGGGGGGGGGGGGTTATAGGAAAGTGTATGTTTTCTATGCTATGTACATGGTCGTGATATATCTTTATATACTATACACTATAGTGATTATTAATTGGCTATGTATCAATTCTATGTTTCTTTTTTAAAATAAAAATAAAGACAAATAAAAAAAAAATAAAAAAAATAAACCACTTATGTCTTCATCTTAGGGTGTGCTATCTCTGATAGTTGGGCATCTGGCATGCTCTTGCTTAATCGGAGGAGCATTACCTTTAAAATTAAGCCATACATTTGATAAGGTTCAGGTATAGAATCCAGGAATACATATGACATAATTAAACTAGTACTAGACGAGAACTAAATGGATAGCTGCATGTGCAAAGCATATTCTGGAGGTCACATCTTACGCTTTATAAGTAACTATGGAGTTAATACTAGCTAGAAATTGTGTAATGGAAAGCTATAGTTCAAATGAGCGCGTTTCTGCAAAAAGTTTAGATTCATTGCTAATTACCAAAATTATCCAAGAACAAACAAAACCAGCAAGAACCTATTTAGGTGAACAGATGTTCTCAGATAAGCACAGCAGCTCTGAAAACATATTTTTCCTTTCTTGTGTTAGCTCTCATCAAGAAGAATGAGGAATTTTCGGTAAATGCCAATAAATTATTCATCTAAAAGGAACGTTTTATATACTTTTATTTAAGATATCATGCCAAAACGTAAATGTTCGCGAACAGCGCGTTCACGGCGGGCCCAGTTCACTTTAATCGCAGGCGAACCTGAAAAACCTTCAGGTCATATTTGCAGCCAGAAAACACTTACTAGAAGTACACAAATAGTCCCACAACATGGACGGTGATATACCAGAGGGGGATCATTATCATTGGCAAAAATTCCCACAAAAAAAATATGTATTTTTAATCAGGGGCCATGCTGGATCCTAGAAAATGTTTATTTCCTATCGGTTTGATGTATACAAATGTGCAGCACTCCACGTTTTTGTATCCTGCAGAGTCCATTAAAAAAATGCATACGTTAACGTATTTTTTTTTTCTAACATGGAACTGTATGGTAAACGGACGCCATTGGTATGCATTAAATGGATGTCAAAAATAGGATCAGAACCCAGCCCTACTACCAGAATAAGCACCAGTACACGGCGGAGCAGCGTGGCGGAGAGGGGAGGCCGCCATGTACTGACAGAGTGCTACCTGGTCCTGGTGGTCAGGGATGAGGACTGTGTTTCCTAAGGATCATTTTCTACTGGGAAATACAGGGCACAGTAGATTACACTAGAATCTATTTAATATAAAGATATTAGCCCTACCCCTGAATAATAATACAATTAGGTGGTCATTTATTATATAGAAATACGTCTATGTTAGGCGTATTTCTGACACAGATTGTGGCGCAAAGGTCTTTAGCACCGTGATCTGCATATTTTTCCTGCTCATGCCAGGTCTAAAAACGGATGGCGTGGGCAGGGAAAGGGATACAGTTATGGCCATCCAGTTATTGGATACCACCGCCATACATTGACTGGATAACATCTCTGTACAGTGACTGGAAAACAACGCCATACCGTGACTGGATAAAAGGGTATAAGAGGGCACAGTACAGGAAATGACTAGGGGCACTGCACAGTGGTGTGGTAAGAGGGCACAATGCAGGGTATAAGGGGGCGCAGTACGGGGTAAGGGGCACAGTACAGGGTGGTGGACACAGTCACATGACCCTGTGACTTTAGAAGGTCCATATATTTTGAATGCGGTTCATACGCCACCATAATGAGAGGCAGAGGAGTGAGACAAGGGTGTGATTATGTGGCTAGAGCTAAAAAATGTAACTGTCGGCCAGTACAGGCCCCAAAAATTAGGCAATAGGAATTCACCTGACAGCAAAGAACTTTGGATTCTGTGGCTGGAGGTACATTAGGCGGTCACAGGATAAATTTGTAACTGTTGGCCAGTACAGGCCCCAAAAATTGCATTTACCTGACATAAAGGGCCTTTTATGCCACTGTATATACATAAGTCAAGGAATATTCTTTGTTCTGGGTGGTGCTGGCATGAGGAAATTCAATTACACGTGGTCATCATAGGTGTTGAATTACTCAGAGATCCATGCCTCATTCATTTTTAAAAATGTGAGGTAGTCCACACTGTCAAGAGCTAGGCGAGTGCTTTTATCAGTCACGATCCCCCCTGCTGCGCTGAATGTCCTTTCAGACAGGACACTCGATGAGGGGCAAAACAAGAGTTCCATGGCAAATTGTGCCAGCTCTGGCCACAGGTAAAGCCTACACACCTAGTAGTCAAGGGTTTCCACGCTTCTCAGAGCGTCCACATCGGTCTTTAACCCGATGTAGTCGGACACCTGTCGGTCTGGGCGTTTCCTGAGGCTGGATCCAGAGGGCTGCTCTCGAGGGGTTGACTGCAAGAATGATCTCATATCCGAAGTGACCAACACATCTTCAAACCGCCCTCTTCTTCCATGCGCTGTTGGATTGGTACCCGCAACAGTTTCTCTGTGAGTGGAAATTCCTCTGCCAGCGCCCGCAAAAGCAGAATGCAGCATTTCTCGAAGTAAGGCCTGGAAGTTCTGCATTCTGACACCCCTCTGTGATGGTGGTAACATTTCCACCATTTTGTGTTTGTACAGGGGGTCTAAGTACGTTGCCACCCAGTACTGGTCCTTGACGTTTATGCTTTTTATACGGGGGTCCCTCTTCAAACACTGGAGCATAATGGCCCCCATTTGCACTAAATTGGAAGCAGTGGAGCGCACTGGCTCCTGCTCATCAACCAGGAGAATGTCATCCTCGGTCTCCTCCCCCCAGCCACAGACAACACTAGGGATCCCAGAAAAGTTTAAAGCATGCTCTTCTTGCTCCTACTCCTCCTCCTCCCCCCAGCCACCTTTCTCCTCTGACTCCTCTTTAAACTACTGCTGACTTGTCTCAGATGGAGTAGCCCCTCTGGGAATTTATTCAGCATTGCAACTTCCTCATTTTCCAGCTCCTGTTTCTCGACGGCTTGATCAATGACACAACACAATGCACGCTCCAGAAAGATTCCGTAAGGTACGATGTCACTGATGGCACCCTGGCTGCAACTGACCAGTTTGGTGATCTCATCAAATGGCCACAGAAGTCTGCATGCCTTGCACATGAGCAGCCACTGGCGCAGTGAAAAGAATCCAAGCTCCCCAGAACCTGTCCTGCCGCAGAGTTCGTACAGGTAGTCATTAACGGCACGTTTCTGCTGAAGCAGCCTATCAAGCATATACAAGGTGGAGTTCCAGCGCATCGGGCAGTCACAAATCAGACATCTGACTGGCAAGTGGTGTCGCCGCTGAACGTCAGCAAGGCGAGCCATGGCCGTGTAAGATCTTCTTAAATGGCCAGAGATTTTTCTGGCCTGCCGCAAGACGTCATGGACCCTGGGGTATTTGGCAATGAATCGCTGCATAATTAAGTTCAGGATGTGTGCCATGCACGGCACGTATGTAATTTTGCCCTGTTTCAGTGCACTCAGCAGATTGGCACCGTTATCGCACACCACTTTACCAACTGTCAAATTGAGCAGGGTTAGCCACTGATCGGCCTGTGACCGCAGAGCTGAAAGCAATGCAGGACCGGTGTGGCTCTTGGCTTCCAGGCACAACAGCCGCAGCACAGCATGGCAACGTCTTACCTTGCACGTTGAATAGGTTCTGGGAGCTTGGGGGGTGCAGCGGAAGAGGAGGTAGCAGTGGAAGAGGAGGTAGCAGTGGAAAAGGAGGAGTCGGCTTAGGAGGAGACAGAGGATTGAGTAGGAGGAGGAGAAGAAGAGGCCGGCCTGCATGCAATCCGTGGTGGTTACACCAAATCCACACGGGTGCCCTTGATGGCCGTAAGAAGGGTCACCTAGTGGGCAATACAAGTTCTGTACCTTCTCTGCCCGTGTTTGCTAGACCACGTGTCTGTGGTCAGCTGTATCTTGGCACTGACACTGTGTGCCAGAGATATATTAACTTGCTGCTGAACGTGGCCATATAGTTCAGGGATGCCCTTCTGGGAGAAATATTTATTTCCGGGGACCTTCCATTGCGGTGTACCAATGGCCACAAATTTTCTAAAGGCCTCCGAGTCCACCAATTTATATGGCAGTAGTTGGCAGGCTAGCAGTTCCGACAAGCAAGTGGTCAGCCATTGGACAAGAAAATTCTCCGGCGTCATAGTTTCTTACGCTTGAACATTTGGGCCACGGAAGCCTGCTTTGTGCATCATAAACGCGATGATGGCACAGTGGAAAGTGGAGTGGAGGACAAATGGGAGGAGAGAGGAGAAGGAGAAGAGGCAGGACATGGAGCATCGGGAGTGTGGCTTTGTGGGTTCTGAGTCTAGTGATGAGAGGCATAGGCAATATTCGTATTCGCGATATTTCGTTAATTTTTGGCTGAATATTTGCCATAAATTCGCAAATTTGAGAATTCGTTATCTCCAGTCATTGTTTACTTGATTTTGAAAATCAGCAATGTAATATGTTCGCGATAAATTCACCATAAATTCACAATTCGAATATTTAACACTATTTCCGAATACGAATATGTAGCACTACATTATAAATATTGCAAATTCTTGAAGTGGCGATATTCACGATTAAAATTCGCAATTTGAATATTCGTACTCAACACTAATTCTGACAGCATTGCTCCCACTGGACTCGGTGATGGGAGGCCAGGTGCCTTCTTAAGGTGGGCGCCCCTAGGTGAGTGTTCGGCTTAGCGCGACTTATGCGTTGACAGCACAGGCTGCAGATGGCAACACTATTGTCAGCAGCTGACACGTTAAAAAAAGCCAACACTGAGGAGCTATGTGTCGGTGTCCTGGGAGCGCAAGATGTGACCGTACATGGTAGATGGATCGCTCCAGATACATTTGCTGTCTGCTTTTTGCCTCCTGTGCACTGCGAGTTCTGCCTGCTTCTCCTTCTTCTCCTCCCTATCTGCTGCTCCATCGCTCCCTCTGAACTCCCCTACTCTTCCACTCTTGTGGGCACCCATGTGACATCCATCGACACGTCATCATCGTTCACCACCACTGACATTAGAGATCTCAGAGTAGGCAGCAACAGCGGGGACCACCCTCCTTGGGCTGATCTAGGTACTGTCGTCAGACCGCTGGGTGGCGGCCGTTGCTACCTCCACTTCCTCATCCGATGCCAAGAATGGCTGCGCATCGGTAAGGTCTGGAAATGGATGGGGAAATAATTCCTCTTACTCAAGTGGACGGGCTATAGTGGTGGTAGTGGTGGTAGGGTCAGGGGTGTACACAGCAGAGAGTGAGGAGGGTGCAGATACAGAGGATGAGGAGGGTGCAGAAGTGGAAGGCTGAGTGAGCTACTCAACCAACTCTGGTGCGTCCTTTGATTCATTGCACGCACCTTCTCCAACTTCCCACTTAGGCTCTGGCCTGGTGCACCTGCCTGACCCCTAACTCTCATGCAGAACGACCTGCCTCTTCCTCTGCCTGTCATTTTCAAAATGACCCTGTGCCAAAGTCCCTAGAGAAGAGCAGTATTTGTGGAAGCTGATATATGGCCGGCATCAATCAGTTTTTAGCTGAATCTGGTATATCACCCTCAAGCAGTAATTTTGTGGACGCAGGTATATGGAAAACCTCTATCACTATTTTGTGGAAGCTGATATATGGCCGTCATCAATCAGTTGTTAGTTTAAGCTGATATATCACCCTCAAGCAGTAATTTTGTGGAAGCAGGTATATGGAAAACCTCTATCACTATTTTGTGGAAGCTGATATATGGCAGGCCTCAATCAGTTGTTAGTTGAAGCTGGTATATCAAAACCCACCATCTGCATTTTGTGTACAGGGGTTTATGCAAAACCTTTTTCACTATTTTGTGGAAGCTGATATATTGCAGGCCTCAACCAGTTGTTAGTTGAAGCTGGTATATTACCCTCAAGCAATAATTTTGTGGATGCAGGGCTTATGGAAAACCTCAATCACTATTTTGTGGAAGCTGATAGATCGCAGCCCTCAATCAGTATTTTCTGAAAGCATACAAATGCACTATAATATACTTTCTATGTTAGAAAGTATATCATAAGTATATCACACCCCACTGTGTATCTCACCTATCGATAGCACAACATTACCAGTCCTTAAAATGATTTTTGTGGCCCTATTAGCTTGGGTTTTGGTGTCTCCACACTCCCTGCTCCACAAAGCAACCTCTCCCTACACTGGCAAAACACATAATGTAAAATGGCTGCCAGATCGGGTTATGTTATAGGGTTGTGGGTGTTTGCATGTGCTGAAACGTCTCAATTGACTGTCCTGTCCCAACTGATGGATGTGTCATGGGTCAAAGTTCGGCGCAATGCAAAAGAATATTGCATGCGCGGAGATCGCCATATGTTCGCGTGTTCAGCGGATCGCGAGCACGCAAAGTTCGCCGCGAACCGACCACCGCGCGAACTGCAAGGCCATCACTAATGACAAATTGTAGTATGCATATTAATTGTGTTACTATAACTAATTTAGTGCTAAACAACAGAGTGGGAGGTTTATAAATTGTATAAAAGAAAAACTCATAGCAGCCAATCATAATTTCATAATCTGCTCTTGAAAAATAAAAGATGTGCTGTGATTGGCTAATTTGGGCAATACAGACAGTTTTTCAACAGTTTTCACACATCAATAGTGTTACATTTGAGTGTACATTAATTGTAGTCATCTCTAAAATATTGAAACCTTCTGTACACAAATGGCTTGGCCCAAATGGGGTATTATAAATGACAGTCTAGGAAAACATTGGCTAAGAATAATGGGGCACATTTAATAACACTGTCATACCATCAAGCTCCTACTGAAAACAGCGTAACTATTGAACTATGGCAAGTTGCAAATGTGGCAACAATTTTCTGCACATTTTGCAATCATGTGCCAAGTTCTCTTCTGACAATTATGTAAAATTTTAAGGGATTGTCCCACAAATAATATTCTACAGTTTTCAAATTAGACCTAGATTGCATGTAATAAAAAATTTTGTATCGCCAATGGGTTATTCAATAAAATATATCTGTTTAGTGCCACCTGTTCTTTTTCTTGTTTCTTTGTACTGCTCCCTGAGAATTCCCTCACATGCTCAGTTTCATCCTTCAACTGCGTCCTGAGCTGTGATGGGGTGACAGCACCAGCAGAAAAGACACAACCCCCTCAGCTGCAGCAGAAAAGACACCCACCCTAAGCTGCAGCAGAATGGACACGCCCCCTAAGCTGCAGCAGAACAGACACCCACCCTAAGCTGCACCAGAATGGACACGCCCCTTGATCTGCCAGCGTCATATAAATATAGCAGAGCTATGAATGTGGAGATCTCTGAACTGGTTCTAGCTTTGTTGGAAAGAGATGGTCATGAACTATATGATGTCTGATTTTCATTTTTTACAATAATCATGGGATAACCCCTTTAAGTTTATGTTAAACAAATGTAACACCCCAGAGTGGTGTTAACATTTATGCACCTTGCTTCTGTCTTTATTGGTCTAACCTAATGTCATTTTGTGTATTTAATCCAGGTCCTCTTTCTAATGTTTGCAACTGTTGTGTTCAAATGTAATGTGCCTGGTTCACCAGCGTGAACATGGCAGAGTTACAGTTAGGTAGAATGGAGCTTTCCATTCCATTCTAACCCTTCTCTGGACAGAACTGGGCGAGTCCCATTTCCTGCATGAAGGGTGGGGATCAGTTCTAGTCAGTGCTAGCTTACCCCTAGCTTGGGGAAGGTGTGCAGGGCACGTCTCTGCTGGATGTGCCCAAGCCAGCCAAAGCACCCTCAGCTCTCCTGGCCATGGAGGCCAAAGCTTGAAGCCTCAGAAGCCAGGAGCATAATTCCCTGGCCTAATCTAGAGACAGACTACAAAGAAAGAAAGTATAGCAGACAGAAGAAGCTGAGTCATACAGCCATATTGTCAGTACAGCAGAGCCAGAGAGAAACAGATCTAGTAGACAGGTTTGCCTGCCAGTCTTAATTCTAAAGACTGCTGGGACCAAGATAAAGCTTTAAGATTGTTTCTCATGAACGTTTATTCAAGTGAAGCTGCTGTTCAACTACATACAAGGTCTGGACTCAATATTTCTTTCAAATCCCTCAATTATTCCCCCTATTTATTGCTTCGGAGCCAAAGCCTGGGGTCCAGCTGAATCCAGGTAGGAGCACCATGACACACAGGGGACATTTTAGGCCACACTATATCACTTGGCATTTTCTACATCTGGGTCGCATTATAAAGGGCCCTAGGAGGAGTGATTGCGAAAATAGGCAATGTAATATATTTGTCATAAATTTGCAATAAATTAGCGATTAGAATATTCAGCACTATTCGCGAATACGAATATGTAGCACTGTAAAACAAAACATGCAATGCAACAGCTCTCTGCAAACCAAATAAAGTACAAAATTGCATAATAATTGCAAGTGCTATACTTATAAATTAGAGATGCTTGGCAAATCATTTTGTACAAAATTATTTGAGCCCGTCTGCCGCAAGAGATCGCCTTGACGTGTGGCAGACGGGCTCAAATAATTTTGTACAAAATGATTTGCCAAGCATCTCTAATTTATAAGTATAGCACTTGCAATTATTATGCAATTTTGTACTTTATTTGGTTCGCAGAGAGCTGTTGCATTGCATGTTTTGTTTAACTGTCTTGTTCTCAGCCATAGCAACGTGCCCCTGCGCATTGGGATGTGCTGACTGACCCCCTTTTTCTTTGCAGTTTGTACTGGAGGTGTGGCTGACACCTCAGTCGTGCACTCCTGACCAGCTCTTCTGCCCCATAGGCTGATTTTAATTAGTGTGAGTATATAGCTTGGCCTGCTCCCCCTCACTCACTGGAAGCCATTTGGCACCAGGAGAGATATAGTTTGTGGACTCTCTTTGCAGTCTTTGGTGGCCATTTGGCACCAGGAGTGGTGTGGAGTTGGCCCGGCATGCATGTTGGTACCTGCATTCCTTGGATATCATGGAGGCCATTTTGGCACCAAAAATTACAGAAATTAAAGCAGGCCCAGCATGCATGTGGAACCTACACTCCCTGAATTGTATGGTAGCCATCATGGCACATAACAGGTAGAATTGAGTGTCAGGAACCTGTCCTACAAAGATCGCCTTGACGTGCGGCAGACGGGCTCAAATAATTTTGTACAAAATGATTGGCCAAGCATCTCTAATTTATTAGTATAGCACTTGCAATTATTATGCATTGTTGTACTTTATTTGGTTTGCAGAGAGCTGTTGCATTGCATGTTTTGTTTTACAGTATTGTTCTCAGCCATAGCAGCGTGCCCCTGCGCATTAGGATGTACTGACTGACCCCCTTTTTTTTGCAGAATATGTAGCGCGATATTCGCAATTAAAATTCGCGATTCGAATATTCGCGCTCAAAACTATTCTTTAGTGCTCCTAAAGAAGATTATAGACAATGCTATGTTACTGTTTCATGAATAATTTCTTTATTATATTCTTTATTAGTGTTGAGCGTGAATAGTCAAATAGCTAATTTTTCTCGCGAATATCGGCACTTCGATAATTTGCGAATATTTAGAATATATTGATATATATTCATTAAAACGAATATTCATTATTTTTTTTCCTCTGAACCCATTATTGATAGTAAATGTAATGGGTTCAGATGAAAAAACAAAACAAAAAACAAATATTCGTATTACGAATATAGCGCTATATTCTACATATTCGACAATTCTACCAAGCCAACCCAAAAGGAAAGTTGCTGAACGCCCTTACGCGATTCGATTAATGCACATATTTAATTGCCGATTTTTCACATAAGATAAACTATATTAAAGAATATTTTAATTCAGTACTAAGATAAAATATGAGTAATATTTAGGAACTCTTTATCTGCATAAAAATACATTGAAATAACAAGCATGTGATGTGTAATACAGTGCTGTAATGTTGAATTACTTACAGTGATCAGGATATCTTCCTCGACTTGTGTGAAATTACTTCCGACCATTTTTCTAGTCAACTTCTGAATCGAATGCATGAAAGCGTTCCCAAGACTAAGCCACGCCCATATGTGCTCATGCGCACATGAAAATTTTAATGACAATTTTTCGCAATAGAATAGCATTGTACGAATATAACGAAGTCTCGAATTAGCGAATATATCACAAATATTTAGCGAAATATTCGTGAAATATTGCAAATTTGAATATGGCACCTGCCGCTCATCACTATTCTTTATTATAAACCCACTAGCACTACCACTAGGTGGGAAGTTTATGGCCAGTTTGTATCTGGGGCATTAACTTGATATTCAAAATTCTGTGTAACTACATGTACATGTGTCTACATTACCTACATTGTGTTACTTTTTAAACCTGAAAAAGGAGTCCTATTACTCTGAAATACATCTCTAGGAGGTTTTAGTGATCATAATAATGAAGTCCATGTTATCATCACATGTGGTTGTTGTTTTGTACCAAAAAAGAATATGGTTGAATTGTCCATGTCTAATCAATGCCACCGGCTTAGGTTCCCTACTCCTTCTGTCAGTTGGATACCATTTGTCAAAGTGCTCTTTATTAAATATTGAGCCAGTTTGTCACAAAGGGTTAACTGTTTTTCTAAATGTGTGACTGGTACTTTCACTTTGTGTCATCTAATAAACCTTATCTCTAAACTACTAAGAGGTCATAAACACTTATTTAAGCCACATATCAGTAAGATACGTTTTAAAGAGTGTTTATAAGGTCAGAGATCAGAGATAAGAAGTCTGTCTGCTTCCCAAATGACAGAAAATATTTTAAAAAATCCACAGGCTGCTACTAGACCATCTCAGCTATGTACACAAAAAAGGATTCTATATTTTTAATAAAGCAATTAAAATATATATATTTTTAGCTCAAAATAAGTACAAACATGATTCCAAAAAAGTTGGGACACTATACAAATCGTGAATAAAAACTGAATGCAATGATGTGGAGGTGCCAACTTCTAATATTTTATTCAGAATAGAACATAAATCACGGAACAAAAGTTTAAACTGAGAAAATGTACCATTTTAAGGGAAACATATGTTGAATCAGAATTTCATGGTGTCAACAAATCCCCAAAAAGTTGGGACAAGGCCATTTTCACCACTGTGTGGCATCTCCCCTTCTTCTTACAACACTCAACAGACGTCTGGGGACCGAGGAGACCAGTTTCTCAAGTTTAGAAATAGGAATGCTCTCCCATTCTTGTCTAATACAGGCCTCTAACTGTTCAATCGTCTTGGGCCTTCTTTGTTGCACCTTCCTCTTTATGATGCACCAAATGTTCTCTATAGGTGAAAGATCTGGACTGCAGACTGGCCATTTCAGTACCCGGATCCTTCTCCTACGCAGCCATGATGTTGTGATTGATGCAGAATGTGGTCTGGCATTATCTTCCCTGAAAGAGATGACGTCTGGATGGGAGCATATGTTGTTCTAGAACCTGAATATATTTTTCTGCATTGATGGTGCCTTTCCAGACATGCAAGCTGCCCATGCCACATGCACTTATGCAACCCCATACCATCAGAGATGCAGGCTTCTGAACTGAGCGTTGATAACAACTTGGGTTGTCCTTGTCCTCTTTGGTCCGGATGACATGGCGTCCCAGATTTCCAAAAAGAACTTCGAATTGTGACTCGTCTGACCACAGAACAGTCTTCCATTTTGCCACACTCCATTTTAAATGATCCCTGGCCCAGTGAAAACGCCTGAGCTTGTGGATCTTGCTTATAAATGGCTTCTTCTTTGCACTGTAGACTTTCAGCTGGCAACGGTGGATGGCACGGTGGATTGTGTTCACTGACAATGGTTTCTGGAAGTATTCCTGAGCCCATTCTGTGATTTCCTTTACAGTAGCATTCCTGTTTGTGGTGCAGTGTCGTTTAGGGGCCCGGAGATCACGGGCATCCAGTATGGTTTTACGGCCTTGACCCTTACGCACAGAGATTGTTCCAGATTCTCTGAATCTTCGGATGATGTTATGCACAGTTGATGATGATAGATGCAAAGTCTTTGCAATTTTTCGCTGGGTAACACCTTTCTGATATTGCTCCACTATCTTTCTGCGCAACATTGTGGGAATTGGTGATCCTCTACCCATCTTGGCTTTTGAGAGACACTGCCACTCTGAGAAGCTCTTTTTATACCCAATCATGTTGCCAATTGACCTAATTAGTGTTAATTGGTCTTCCAGCTCTTCGTTATGCTCCTATTTACTTTTTCCAGCCTCTTATTGCTACTTGTCCCAACTTTTTGGGGATTTGTTGACACCGTGAAAATTGGAATCAACGTATTTATCCTTTAAAATGATACATTTACTCGGATTAAACGTTTGATCTGTCATCTACATTCTATTACAAATAAAATATTGACATTTGCCATCTCCACATCATTGCATTCAGTTTTTATTCACAATTTGTTTAGTGTCCCAACTTTTTTGGAATCCGGTTTGTACAATGCAATAATAATTTTAAAAAAATGCAATAATAAAAAAGAAGCCTTTAAGTGCTCTGCCCCAACTTCTTCTCCCACTCTTTGTCATGAATGAAAAGGCATGCCAAACAATTCACTGCTAAGTTGGATTCTGCTAATGTCCTTTCCTAACTGTTATAATATAAGCTTGTCAATGACTAACACCTTTCATTTTTTAAAAATAAATGACCATTACAAGGATATTGTCAATACAACTCTGGAGACCCTGTCATGGACCCATGTGGTAAGCATTGGTCTAGGATCAATGCAATATATAATGCAATATATTAATGCAATATAATACAACTTAAAAATAACAAAAAAGGTGTAAATCCTGAAGAATGACACCCTATGACCAGTGGGAGAGTGGTCATAGAGCTTACAGGGAATTTTTCCAGAGGGCTGATGCCCACAGGTCCACCCAAGCCCTCCTCATTGTTGCTGGCTACATATTCCTGGAGGCACTATAGAGGTTATTATTAGAGGTCGTCCAGGCAGCATCTTAAAGGTAGGGCTAGCTTGGTGTTGTGACCCACATCATACTTCCTAAGACCCCTCCTCCATATCTTAATTAGAGACAATTGGAGGAGTAGGAGGACCAAGCGTAGCAGCTAATGATGGCCACCTGTCATGGACGTTCCCGCGACAGGTGGCAGGAGATCAGTGAGACTGGTTTAATATGTCTGTCACGGCGGGCGTGCACTTAGACTCACAGATAACCCACCAACCAGGCTCTGGGCGAGAGACAGGGGAAGGGTCACCTCCTAGCTAATCCCTGACCTCTTTCCCTGCACTGCTCAGCCCACATGCAGACCTTAATGGTAGGTATGATGTGTCCCCGTGCCTGGGCTGAAACACCCTAAATTCCCTAAGATGGTGAAGAGGGGAAATAGGAGCAGCCTGCTCGCACAGAACCTGGATGGGAGAGATGACACAAAACAACCAAACTAGAAATCACACTTATCTTTCTGAGCTGGAACAGACAACCTTCCTTCCTAGCTTCCAAGACCACAATGATTCCTATAATCCGCTCAGAGCACTGGTGTGCTATTTAAACTAATGACCCCACCCAGTGCACCTGATGAGAGGCGGATCCAGCACGGCTCCAAAACAAACACTAAACTCGTGCTGCTATCCTGGCCGACCTCCGCACATCGTCAGAGCGGGGCATGACACTGACATGTTTTCCGTATGGATTAAATGATGTCTGTGTTGTTTCTGGTGCTTGCCACACCTTCTTTCCCCAGGTGTGGCTATTATGATCATTTAACCTTCTCTATTTATAGTTGCTTCTTCCACAATGCTGTGCGGTTTATAGCTTCTGTTTGGATCTTTGGATAGATTGTGGTTGGATCTCGGCTGAGTTCCTGGTGCTTCCATTGCTTCTTTCAAGTTAAGTCTTTCCTTTCCTTTTTGTATTTTGTTTGGGTTCTGTGTGTTGCATTTCCCTATTGTTTGTTTTAGGCCTGAAGTAGACTCCTGTTTGTTCCTTTTGGAGGAACAGGTAGTCTCATCCCTGCCATTAGTACCAGTGTCCTGCGTATGAACTCACCTACCTTTGGAGTCTGTTCATACTGGTAGTCAGTCAGCATTTTGGTTAAGGTTTTCACTAGGAGGTGTCCATTTTGCTTCCTAGTTCTCAGGCCTGATTCCCTGGTCCCCCTCCCCTCCCTCCTGTGCTCAGTGTGGTGTTTCCCTCCCACACCGAAGCATGACACCACCTCAGAGAGACAAGATTCTGGGGTGGTATTTTGTGCTGCACTATGATGACTGATTGCTGACCCTTCCAACTTGTATTGGTCCTATCTACTTGTGTTTCCTTGCCTTCTGTCATTTTGGACCTACAACATTGGAACCCAGTCCGCTCCTGCCTACGACAAATTTTATATCACATATATTAAATTACTGCTTGGTACAACTAGATGGAATGGTTTCTACTTTCTGCATGAGCATCAAAGCTCTCCTATGCAATGTCATATGCCAGATTATGACACAGTACAGTAGTTGAATAAATGTTTTCTTAATTTGGTATGTACGATTTTCTGAGTAAGACAGGATTTCTATCCTTCTCCGATGCAATAGGTTTGAGCAAAGTAAATTTCAGTATACCTGTACCTGTTGATAAAGGCTTGCTAGCCGAAACGCGTCCTGGATTGAGGACTTTATTTGATTTGATGCAATAAAACATCATATACTCGAAGACACGACTGCTGGGATTATTCCTTGAATATACGTGGAGATCTTCCTATCCCGTGCGGCGTGCAATACAGAGTGAGTGCCGGCTGTTTTAGGCTACTTTCACACTAGCGTTCTGCTGTCCGCTCGTGAGCTCCGTTTGAAGGGGCTCACGAGCGGAGCAGAACGCTTCCGTCCAGCCCTGATGCAGTCTGAATGGATGCGGATCCGCTCAGACTGCATCAGTCTGGCGGCGTTCAGCCTCCGCTCCGCTCGCCTCCGCACGGCCAGGCGGACAGCTGAACGCTGCTTGCAGCGTTCGGGTGTCCGCCTGGCCCTGCGGAGGCGAGCGGATCCGTCCACACTTACAATGTAAGTCAATGGGGACGGATCCGCTTGAAGATGACACAATGTGGCTCAATCTTCAAGCGGATCCGTTCCCCATTGACTTTCAATGTAAAGTCTGAACGGATCCGCTCAGGCTACTTTCACACTTAGAAAATTTTCTAAGTTTTAATGCAGACGGATCCGTTCTGAACGGATGCGAACGTCTGCATTATCGGAGCGGATCCGTCTGATGAAACATCAGACGGATCCGCTCCGAACGCTAGTGTGAAAGTAGCCTTACTTGTGATATGCCAGATTATGACACAGTACAGTAGTTGAATAAATGTTTGCTTAATTTGGTATGTACGATTTTAAGACAGGATTTCTACCCTTCTCCGATGCAATAGGTTTGAGCAAAGTAAAATTCTGAAAGTTGGATTCCTATATAGACAATTATTGGTCAATCATTTTTTTTAATGATAAGGTATTTTATAATAAAAAAAAATGATTGACCAATAATGGGCAGTATAGAAATCCAACTTTCAGAATTTTACTTTGCTCAAACCTATTGCATCGGAGAAGGATAGAAATCCTGTCTTATTCAGAAAATCATAAACAGTATATCTTTAAGCTGTTAAACCAAGTGCTTGATTCCGTCACAACCTTCCAATTATTTCTGATTTGTGATACACTTAGCTATGTTCTGTGACAACCCAATAACCTAGTTGATGTAGACCCATGAATAGAACGAAAAGAGAACACATTTGTTGTCCTGTGGTTAACAAATACAATGAATCCACTAGGAAATATTATCAAGTACACATTCAACCATTTTACAGTTTCTCTGGTTTATTTCAGAGCGGGATCTTCTACCCAAGAGATGGGAAATAGTAAATGTGTTGGTCTCTAGCGTATTTCTAAACTGAACTTCTCACATGATGTTTAAAGGAGCTTAATCATCAAAACAGGATCTGTGTTACAGAGCTATTTTTACCAGTAAAACTCAAGGGTTTAGCCTCAATGGTTCTTTAGTTACGCTATGAATCCAGTTATATTTTTCTCAACTCAATTTTTATCAATGAACCTGGAAGATACTTGAAAACACATAAAAATGGTTAAATGTATTTCAATAAATATATGTTTTTATATGTTGCAACAATTAATTGTTCTGTGATTCTTATTGTAATCAGAGCAAACAATTTAAGAAATTGTTGTGTAATATTACCTCAACTTTTCCAGGACATTTTGGCAATAGTTATTGTGTTATTAACAAGAAAGAATATATTTTTACAATTCCTTACGTTTTGTAAAAATGCATGTTCCCATCATTTCCATCTTTTATAATACCTTGGTATGAAATGTTGTTTCCTTACTTTTTTATTTTTCCCATTCTTTCATTTTCATTTTTTTAAGTTACTATTCATAAAAAAAAGAAAAGCTTTTTCCATTGACATAGGAGGGCTTTGTTTGTTGCATTTTTAGTGGCATCATTTTGGAATACATCTTGTGGAATAACAGTTTTTTGTCAACCCATTACAAGTATCATAACTAGGGATAAGCGAACCCGGTGAAGTTTGGGTTAACCGGGTTCAGCTGAACTTCAGGTCAAAGTTCAGGTTCGGGACCCGAACTTGACCCGAACTCGAACCCGGACCCCATTAAAGTCAATGGGGACCCGAACGGAAAATAATAGCATTCTTAAGACAGAATGCTAAATAAAATGGACATTGAGGGGTTAAAAATAATTTAAAAACTCACCTCATCCATTTGAAGATTCTATCTTCATTCAGCAGGACCTGCGGTGACTTCACCGCGCTAACCACGTGGTGAGCGCGGTGACGTCACCGCAGTTCCTTTTGCAGGTCCTGAAGAAAGAAGACGTGTGCGATCAAGGCTGCACAATCAAGTGGATGAAGTGAGTTTTTTTTAATTATTTTTAACCCCTCAATGTCCATTTTATTTAGCATTCTGTCTTAGGAATGCTAATATTTTCCGTTATAACCATGTTATAGTGAAAAATAATTAAATCACCCGAACACCAAACCCGAACCCGAACTTCAGTGGAAAAGTCCGGGTTCGGGTCCTGGTACCCGAACTCGCAAAGTTCGGTACAAACCCTAACTTTGCAGTTCGGGTTCGCTCAACCCTAATCCTAACGTATTTTTCTGTTGATGTAGCTGTATTACATAATTACATAGTTGGTAAAGTAAAAAAAAATACAGGTCCATCAAGTCCAACGTATGAAGACTTGTTTTTTGCTAGTGGACTAATAGTTCACAGGAACTTGTTATGGCAGTAATATAAAACAGGAAATATTGTCACACAGTCTGGGGTCCTTCAATAGACCATGTGCCTTGTGCTCATGCTAGGTAAAGACCTTAATCTCGGAACAGGGTTTCTCTACCACCTTTGATCAAAGGTATAATAGCAAAGCTCACTCAGCCTTTATATTCATGCCACTTCATGTGTAGTTCTATTCGGTGCTGCTGGGGATGCCATCTCGGCTATGGGTATACTTGTGTAGGACTTGAGAACACTCCAGCTCCTGAGTGAAAAATGTATTAAAAATATTTATTTCAAGTTCATTAAAAGTATGGCACAGTATCCAGGTAAAAAACTGCATACACTTTTTGAACCTATCTACAGCGGGTGGTGGCAGATATGTGTGGGCTGTCATGAGGAAATTCAATTACACATGGTCGTCACAGGTGTGGAATTCCTCCGAAATCCATGCCTCATTCATTTTTAGAAATGTGGGGTATTCCACACTATCATGAGCTAGGCGAGTGTGCTTATTGGTCATGGTCCCCCTTGTTGCGCTGAACGTCCTTTCGGACAGGACACTCGACAAGGGGAAAGCCAAGAGTTCCATGGCGAATTCTGCCAGCTCTAGCCACAGGTTAAGCCTGCACACAAAGTAGTCCAGGAGTTCATCGCTTCTCAGAGTGTCCACATCGGCCATGAACCCGATGTAGTCGGACACCTGTCGGTCTAGGCGTTCCCTGAGGCTAGATCCGAATGGAGGCTATCAATGGGTTGGCTGCAACCGCCATCTTCTTGAAGGCACGGCAGGATTGCTACCCGCACCTGCTTCGCTGTGGTTGGAAATTCCTCTGCCAGCGCCCGCAACAGCAAAATGCAACATCTCTCGCAGCAAGGCCTGGAAATGCTGCATTCTGCCAGCCCTCTGTGATGCTAGTATCATGTCCACCATTTTGTGTTTGTACCAGGGGTCTATGTACGTTGCCAGCCAGTACTGGTCCTTGCCCTTTATGCTTTTTATACGGGGCCCCTCTTCAAACACTGGAGCATGAAGGCCCCCATTTGCACTAAATTGGAAGCGGTGGAGCACCCTGGCCCCTGCTCATCGCCCAGGAGAATGTCATCCTTGGTCTCCTCCCCCCAGCCACGGACAACAACAGGGATCCCAGAAAAGTTTAAAGTCCCACTCAAAGCCTGCTCTTCTTGCTCCTCCTCCTCCTCCCCCCAGCCACCATCCTCCTCTGACTCCACTTCACACTCCTGCTGACTTATCTCAGATGGAGTAGCCCCCCCTGGGAATTCATTCAGCATTGTGACTTCCTCATCTTCCAGCTCCTGCTCCTCGATGGCTTGATTAATGACATGACGTAATGCACGCTCCAGAAAGAAGGCGTAAGGTACAATGTCACTGATGGTGCCCTGGCTGCGACTGATCAGTTTGGTGATCTCATCAAATGGTCGCAGAAGTCTTCATGCATCGCGCATGAGCAGCCACTAGCGCAGTGAAAAGAAACCAAGCTCCACAGAATCTGTCCTGCTGTAGAGTTCGTACAGTTAGTCGTTAACGGCACATTTCTGCTTGTGCAGCCTATCAAGCATATACAAGGTGGAGTTCCAACGCGTTGGGCTGTCACAAATCAGAATTCTGACGGGCAGGTGGTGTCACCACTGAACGTCAGCTAGGCGAGCCATGGTTGTGTAAGATCTTCTAAAATAGCCAGAGATTTTCCTGGCCTGCCGCAAGACATCCTGGACCCCGGGGTATTTGGCAACGAATCGCTGCACAACTAAGTTCAGACCGTGTGCCATGCACGGCACATGTGTCATTTTGCCCTGTTTCAGTGCGCTCAGCAGATTGGCACCGTTGTCGCACACCACTTTACCAACTGTCAAATTGAGCAGGGTTAGCCACTGATCAGCCTGTGACCTCAGAGCTGAAAGCAGTGCCAAAATTTAGGGGTAAGGGTCTCCTGCTGAGCTGACCCTCTAAAACATTATGGTTGAGGGCCTGCTGGTGACCCTCAAAAACATTATGGGTGAGGGCCCACTGCTGAGATAACCCTCTAAAACATTAGGAGCGAGGGCAGCCTAATAAGCATGTTGATATGATTGAGGAGGAGGAGGACGAGAAAAAGGAGATTGAATCATATACCGTTTTTAGTGGTAGAAGGAGTGCATGGGTATACAGCGTATTCAATACACCATAAAACCCACATTTAAAGTGCCTTTATGTTCATCCGCTTTCCTCTGGTGGAGTAGAGAAGTCAGAGGCAATCCAGGCCTTAATCATTTTTATAAAAGTCAATCAGTCAGCATTTTCATTTGACAGGCGGATGCACTTATCAGTTATTATGCCCCCGGCAGCACTAAATACCCGCTCTGATAAAACCCTGGCGGTGGGGCAGGCCAGCACCTCCAAGTAGTAATGGACGAACGTCTGCCAGGACAGTTCACGAACGCGATCGAGCGAACACGATCAAATGTTCGCGAACTTCAAGTTTGCGGCGGGTCCTATTTATTTTAATCGCAGGCGAACCTGAAAAGCCTTCATCTCATATTTGCAGCCAAGAAAAAATTACTAGAAGTGCACAAATACTCCCACAACATGGACAGTGACATACCAGATGTATTATTCGAATTTGTGATCTCCATTCATAATTTTTTTCAATGCGAAATATCGGCAATATAATTTTCGTGTACGCACATGCGCAAATACACTATACAGTACCCAAATGCACTATAAAGAAAGTATATTGGTATATACAGGGCTTTTTTTTTCTCAGAGAAAAGGTGGTGGAACTCACCCCCCCTCCCCTGGCCACGCCCCTACCCACCCCTAGGACCGCCCCCTAAAACTGCCCCTTTAGAGAACAGGGATGCAAGTAAAATTGCCAGTGATGGTCGTGACAGCCAGGCTGCCAGTGCCCGCGGCCGCCGCCGCCCTAGTCCACACATGGGCAGCGCAGCCTGGCCTGGCCCCTTCCTTCCCTCCCAGTATAAAATGCCCCTATACAGAGCCCCATATAAAATACCCCTTCTTTTTAGCCTCTGTAGATGTCCCTATAGTGCCACCCAATAATGTGCCAGTAATAAGTGCCCCAATAGATGCCCCCCAATCATGTGCCAGTAGCCTAAGTGCCCCCTATCATCTACCAGTAGCCCCCCTATCATGTGCCAATAGCCCCCCCTATCAAGTGCCAGTAGCCTCCCTATCAAGTGCCAGTAGCCCCCCTATCAAGTGCCAGTAGCCTCCTATCATGTGCCAGTAGCCCCCCTTATGTGCCAGTAGCCCCCCTTATGTGCCATTAGCCCCCCTTATCCCTTATGTGCCAGTAGCCCCCCTTATGTGCCAGTAGCCCCCCTTTCTGTGCCAGAAGCCCCCCTTATGTGCCAGCAGCCCCCTTATGTGCCAGTAGCCCCCCTTATGTGCCAGCAGCCCCCCTTATGTCTGTTCCAGCCCAGCAGCTCCCCTTATGTCTGTGCCAGCAGCCCCCCTTATGTGCCAGTAGCCCCCCTTATGTGCCAGCAGCCCCCCTTATGTCTGTGCCAGCAGCCCCCCTTATGTGCCAGTAGCCAGTAGCCCCCATTATGTGCCAGCAGCCCCCCTTATGTCTGTGCCAGCAGCCCCCTTATGTCTGTGCCAGCAGCCCCCCTTATGTCTGTGCCAGAAGCCCACCTTATGTGCCAGAAGCCCCCCTTATTTTCCAGTAGCCAGTATCCCCCCTTATGTCTGTGCCAGCCCAGCAGCCCCCCTTATGTCTGTGCCAGCCCAGCAGCCCCCCTGATGTGCCAGGATTGTCATTTTTACATATAAAAAAAAAAAAGAACTTATACTTACCTCCTCCAGGATGCGATGCAGGCCTCTTCCGGCCTGTGTCCCTCACTGCACCGGCCTCTGATTGGCCGCCTGCACCGGCCTCTGATTGGCTGCCGGCCTAGTGCTGGCAGCCTATCAAAAGAACAGGGAGGGGACACACCTCTCCCTGCCCTGCCGCATTACAGACATTTGTATTGCCGCCCTGAGGACGGCGATACAGATGAGATGACTTTGGAGATGAGTGAGCGCTTCCACAATGGATGCGCAGCGCTCATCTCCTGCTGTGGCCTGCCGGCGCCCCCCTTCTGAAAGCGCCCCGGGCGGCTGCCCGGCCCGCCCGCCCCAAGAAACGGCCCTGCAGTAACTAAAGGGCGAGTCGGCAGAAAATAGGCGGCGGAACGCCGTTCCGGGGCGTTCCGCCAGAAAAAAAGGCCTGGGTATATAACACCCTGCTTCAATCAGTTTTTTTGGGGGCGACTGGTATAGCAGAACCGCACACAACTGCCACACAATACAAATACACTATAATATACTTTCTAACATAGAAAGTATATTATAACATTGTACTGTACAAGGAAGGCAATCCATTAGAATATACAGTACAGACCAAAAGTTTGGACACACCTTCTCATTCAAAGAGTTTTCTTTATTTTCATGACTATGAAGGCATCAAAACTATGAATTAACACATGTGGAATTATATATATAACAAACAAGTGTGAAACAACTGAAAATATGTCATATTCTAGGTTCTTCAAAGTAGCCACCTTTTGCTTTGATTACTGCTTTGCACACTCTTGGCATTCTCTTGATGAGCTTCAAGAGGTAGTCCCCTGAAATGGTCTTCCAACAGTCTTGAAGGAGTTCCCAGAGATGCTTAGCACTTGTTGGCCCTTTTGCCTTCACTCTGCGGTCCAGCTCACCCCAAACCATCTCGATTGGGTTCAGGTCCGGTGACTGTGGAGGCCAGGTCATCTGGCGCAGCACCCCATCACTCTCCTTCATGGTCAAATAGCCCTTACTTTCAAAGTTTTCCCAATTTTTTGGCTGACTGACTGACCTTCATTTCTTAAAGTAATGATGGCCACTCGTTTTTCTTTACTTAGAATTTGTATTATGGCAAGAAAAAAGCAGCTAACAGTCTATTTAGTAGGACTATCAGCTGTGTATCCACCTGACTTCTCCTCAACGCAACTGATGGTCCCAACCCCATTCATAAGGCAAGAAATCCCACTTATTAAACCTGACAGGGCACACCTGTGAAGTGAAAACCATTTCAGGGGACTATCTCTTGAAGCTCATCAAGAGAATGCCAAGAGTGTGCAAAGCAGTAATCCAAGCAAAAGGTGGCTACTTTGAAGAACCTAGAATATGACATATTTTCAGTTGTTTCACATTCGTTTGTTATGTATATAATTCCACATGTGTTAATTCATAGTTTTGATGCCTTCAGTGTGAATCTACAATTTTCATAGTCATGAAAATAAAGAAAACTCTTTGAATGAGAAGGTGTGTCCAAACTTTTGGTCTGTACTGTACATAAAGATAAAACGTAACCTTTAATAATGTTACTATGACGGTCCATTCACACGTCCGTAAGTGTTTTGCGGATCCGCAAAACACGGACATCGGCAATGTGCATTCCGCAATTTGCAGACCACACATCGCTGGTACTAGAATAGAAAATGCCTAATTTTGTCTGCAATTGCGGACAAGAATAGGACATGTTCTAATTTTTTGCGGAAACTGAAGCACGGATGCGGACGTGCGGATCCGCAAATGCGGATGCGGACAGCACATTCCGGCCCCATTGAAAATGAATGGGTCTGCACCTGTTCCGCAAAATTGCAGAATGGATGCGGACCCATTTTGCAAACGTGTGAATGGAAAAGATATCCCTCAAAATAAAAATAAATAAAATTATTAAAGTTAAGCAAAAAGCATAGATGTGGCAAGCAATAACAAGTGCTCGACAGGCACTAAATCAGGTGCTCGGCGGCACCAAATCAGAAACCATATGTCCTACCACAATCCGGGGGGTTCCAGTGCACTTCGGGCGCGAATATCTCCATATGTTCGCATGTTCGGCGAATTGCGAACACGCAAAGTTCGCCGCGAAATGACCGCCGGGCGAACCGCAAGGCCATCTCTACCTCCAAGACATAGAGCGCCAGTTCGTACCACGTGTCCAGCTTGGACACCCAATAGTTGTAAGGCACACAGGGATCACTGAGGACGCTGAGACGGTCTACTAAGTACTCCTTCACCATCTTCAAAAATGTTTCCCTCCTTGTGACACTAGGCTGTGCATCAGGTTGAGGCTGCTGGTGGGGTGTCATAAAACTGTCCCAGACCTTGGAGAGTGTTGCCCTGCCTCTTTTGGAACTGCTGTGTGTTCCCCTCGTCCCCCATGCTTGGTTGGCCAAGGAACTACGTACTCTGCAGCCAGCGATGTCAGCTCGAAATTTTTGGAGCAATTTTTCCACAAGGACCTTCTGGTATTGCACTATTTTGCTCGTCCTCTCCACCACAGAAATGAGAGATGAGAAGTTCTCTTTGTAGCGGGGGTCGAGAAGGGTGAACAAGCTGTAATCGGTGTTGGACAAAATACGTACAACGCGAGGGTCACAGTAAAGGCAGCCTAACATAAAGTCAGCCATATGTGCCAGAGTCCCAACAGATAAGACTTTACTGTCCTCATCAGGAGGATAACTCTCAATCTCCTCCTCCTCCTCTTTTACCCATTTACGCTGAACAGATGGAATAAAACTTCCAAGGGTACTACCCTCTGTAGCGGAGGCAACTGTCTCCTGCTCCTCCTCCTCATCATAATCATCCAATTCGCGCTGAGAAGACGAACTGAGGGTGGTCTGGCTATCACCCTATTTACTTCCTTCCCCCATTTCCACCTCTTCCACATGCAAAACATCCGCCTTAATTGTGAGCAGCGAGCGTTTGAGTAGACACAGAAGTGGCATGGTTACACTGATAATAGTGTTATCACCGCTCACCATCTGTGTTGATTCCTCAAAGTTGCGTTAAACCTCACAGAGGTCAGACATCAATGCCCACTCGTCGCTTGTGAAGAGTGGAATCTGACCAGAAAGGTGACGACCATGTTGCAGCTGGTATTGCACTACTGCCCTCTGCTGCTCACAAAGCCTGGCCAACATGTGAAACGTCGAGTTATAGTGCTTACTTACGTCGCACAACAGTCGGTGAGCTTCCAATTGCAAGGTCTGCTGCAGCGTTGCTAGACCGGCGGAAGCTGTCGAGGACTTGCGGAAATAGGCACACATGCGACTCACCTTCACCAGTAGCTCAGACAAATTAGGCTAGGCTTTGAAAAAACGCTGAACCAGTAGGTTGAACACTTGGGTTAGGCATGGTATGTGTGTGAACTTGCCAAGCTCCAAATCCGCCACCAGGTTACGGCCATTATCAGACGCAACCATGCCTGGTTGTAGGTTGAGTAGCGAGAGCCACAGCTCAGTCTGGTCCCTTATCCCCTGCCACAGCTCTGCGGCGGTGTGCTGTTTGTCACCTAAGCAGATCAGTTTAAGTACGGCCTGTTGCCGCTTCCCCACTGCAGTGCTACACTGCTTCCAGCTACTGACTGATGGCTGACTGGTGCTGCAAGATGATAATTCAGAGGTGGAAGTGGAGGAGGAGGCGGAGGAGAAGGGGGGTTGCAGCCACTAACGTAGATGGAAGTGGGGCCTGCAATCCTTGGCGTCGGTAGTACCTGTGCCATCCCAGGGTACGACTCGCTCCCGGCCTCCACAACATTCACCCAGTGTGCCATCAGGGAAATGTAGCATCCCTGACCAAAAGCACTTTTCCATGTGTCATTCGTTAAGTGAGCCTTCCCAATAACTGCATTGGTCAGGGCATGGGTGATGTTACGGGACACATGCTGGTGTAAGGCTGGGACTGCATACCGTTAAAAATATTGGTGGCTGGGGACAGAGTACTGCGGAACAGCCGCCGCCATCAGACTGCGGAAAGCCTCAGTGTCCACAAGACTAAATGGCAACATTTCCAGGGCCAGCAATTTGGAAAGGTGCGCATTTAGTGCTATGGTCTATGAGTAAGTGGCTGGGTGCTCGCCCAACACTAGTCCCCATCGATCATATACTGATGACCTATCCGGAGAATAGGTCGTCAGTAAAACAAACTGTCAGAAAAATCCCTTTAAGACCAAAATGTCAAAATTATCTGGCTGCCCTATAATAAACATAATTTACTAAATTTCTGGATAAAATATACAATTGTATCTTCACTTTATTTGTACCTGTATCATTTGATGTGATCGATAAAAAGGAAAGACTTTTGCCTCAAGATAGATATGTCTTGGATGTTTTTTCATTGCAATACGGAAAAATGTCACAGATTATCACAAACATTATATTATATATCTGGTGATATTTAATGAAATGCCACATTTTAGAGTGAAAGGCCATTTCTCTACAGCTGTTTAGATTGCATTTCATGTTTTTTTTTTCCTGCCTTCTGTGTATATCCCCAGAGCCTAACTAGGCTGAATGCATCCAATGAGAAGAATTCAAATAGGCTCCCTTTTTGTTTCATAACTCACTCTTTCTGAAGTCAAGATCTAAGATCTGAAGGGGAGGCTGGGAGTGACAAAGAAACCATGGAGATACTTATCTCTTTTTTGAATATGTCTGAATGTCTGAAGGCAGATCATGTTTCATATTCTATGCGTATTAATGTTTTTCGCTGAGCAGAATACTGTTTTTCTCAGAGATAATCTGTGCAGTTAGTCTACCACGGTCAAGAGAGGTGAGGAATTTTATCATTAACTCCTTACTGCTGCAATGATTTTCCATTTTCATTTTTTTTTACTTCATGCCTTACCAGAGCCATAACTTTTTTTTTTTTTTTTTGTCATTCACAGGAGGGCTTGTTTTGTACTTTCTAATAGCAACATTTAATATTGCATACAGGAAAAAAGTGGGGTACAATTCATTAAATACAAGACAGCAGGCAGTAAGTGCTCGCTATTGTCAAAGAAGAGTATATAACTGTCCCTATATCCTGTAGAAGAGACTCCTCCTGCCCCCCTGCATTGACAATAGCAAGCGCTTAATGCTGGCTGTTGCGTTTCGCCCAGGTGGCTCATAGCGCGCTGGAGATACAGCAGAATCACTTACTGTCAGCACTGGCCACGTTGATCAGTGAGAAAAATCAAGGAGATAAAGATATATTTAAGGTATAGATATTAAAATATTGTACACTATGTAAGGGAGCAGTGAGGGCAGAATCCCCGCATCTTCCAGCCCAGCCTGTCTTCCCAGTCAGTACAGCACTGTACTGTACACGGGAGACAGATACTGTAAGCCTTAGCAATGCTCATTTAAGACATTTCTGTGCAAGTTCTCTAAATAAAATTAGAAAAATGTTCCGTATCTGTGTCCCTAATAGTGATGATCGGCAGGGGTCATATTCAAATTTGTGATATTTCGTGAATATTTCTTAGAATATTTGTTGAATATTCGCAAATTCGAATATTCGTTATATTCTACTTTTATTTTACTCGAAAAATCGGCAAAGTAATGATCGCGCAATATGCGAATATTACGCGATCAATACAGGCGTGGGTCAAAAACTAATATATAGCACTATAGAATTTAGTGCTATATATTCGTTTTTTAGAATATTCGCGATAAAAATTCACAATTCGAATATTCGTGATCAACACTAGTCCCTACCCCCCCAAAAAAACATGACAGTTACACTTTAATTTCACTCTGCAGATCAGTGCAGTTACAGCAATATCATATTTTTATAGTTTCTCTTGTGTTCTAATACTTCAAAAAAAATTCAAAGTTTTAAAAATGTATTTTGTATTCTTCCATCACCATATTCTAACCTCTATACCTTTTTATGTTTATGCCTATGGAGCTGTGTGAGGGCTCATTCTTTCCAGGGTGATATTTAGTTTTTATTTATGAGGAGTGTATACATTTTGGATAATTTTTTATTACATTTTTCTTGGAGGTGAAGGTGATTTTTTTTTCCATTATAGTGTTCACCATACAGGATAAATAATTTAATATTTTAATAGTTTGGACATTTTGGGACACTGCAATGATACTTATTTTTTACTTTGTATTTACTTTTATTTTTTAAATAGGAAAAATTGGGGTGATTAATTTTTTTTATATTTTTCTTGTTTTTTAAGTATTTTTTTAAAACTTTTTAATTTTTTTTACATTTATTTTTGGTCCCCCTAGGGGACTTTAATCTGTAATTGTCTGATTGCTTCTCTCACATACTGCAAGATTTACCATTGCAGCCTATGGGATAATGCTATAGGCAGCGCTTGACAGGAACTTCACTATGACAGACCTCAGAGCCTTCAGAAAGTCTGAGGCTGCCATATCAACTGCATAGCTCCCTTGATCTTGACACAGGTGAGCCGTTTGGTTCTAGGGAGTCCAGCACTCCCTGAAGATAGCTGTACAGATGTTGTGGTCATAATTGACCATGACATCTGGGAGGTTTAAGATCCATTACTGGCATTATTGTTGCTCAGCAGGTATCTGGTGGCTATGGCGCCTGCTCAGCTTCTTAGCGGGCACCATCTTTGAAGATGCAATTCCAAAAAGAATAACCGACATGGATCGCACATGAACATGCTATGCATTGATCTATTACTTTTCGGTAGGGATGAGCGAAGAGAAATGAGTTATCACCTTTTCGCGAGACTTCGGTAAATAACTTCAGTATATTAAACTTGAAAAACATTTTAAAACTGGTATCTGAAATCGGCTTTGGTACCAAATTTCAAAATGGTTTTCAAGTTCAAAAATCAAATCCCGAAGTTATTCACCAAAGTCCAGCGAGACTTCAGTGATAACTCAGCTCGCCTCGCCAGAGCACATACATTTTAATGCTGTATGGAGAAGGATATCTGTACAACATTGAAACGAAGTTTGAAACAAAACGATTTTGGATCTTGGATCCAAACCTTTCATAGCTCATCCCTACTTTGCAGTATCTTTTATATTGCTTCTCTGCTCAATTCATAAACTATATATGAGGCCATTTATATACAGTACCTTTTGATCAAAATGCATAAGTCCACTCACCAAGTCAAGGTTGCCTCTTTTGAATGAGTCCTACTATAATTTGGAAGAGCAACATGTGGCGACCACTGCCACCACAACACAGCACCCTCAGGTAGCCCAAACCTGCAGTCCAACAGCACCCCGCTGTCACACTAAACCATCTTAGTACTGGGTCCCACATACCCAGAGTCAGAGCACCATTGCAACAACAGCAACTATGCAGTGCTGCACCAAGTGAACAGTTGTCAAAAGCTCTCCTTTCCATATGGTCTCAGAAACTAAACTAAAGTAGGCTTTACCTTTGTGCTGTCTCCTGCTAATTAAAAACCACTGGGCCGAATGGGAGGAGTGTTGATACCTTGCGAAAAAGCAAGGACCTAAGGTACAATCCCAAAAAGGAGAAAGGACATGGATTGCATATCCTCATGCTATGCATTGATCTATTACTTCTCAACATCATTTATAACACTTCACAGCACAATTCATAAACTGTATACAAGACTTTTGAATTGTTTTGATCAAAATGCATAAGCCCACTCACCACATCAAGGTTGCCTCTTTCTAGTGGGTTTTACTCTGATTTGGCGCAGCACCATCTCTGAAGACATACACGACATGTGGCATACATATATGTCTAATCTCTGAAACAGGCTAAATTAGCATTTTTGATTTTTCATTATCAATGTTTTAGAACATTTCACTGTATTATATAACATATCAATTAAATATTCATATACAGAGATTTTAATTTTTCTTTCCAAAATAGAGAAAAGCAGCAGCACTTACCATATCTTGAAACTTCAGTACTTTATACTTTTAAAAAACAAAGCAGTGAAGGATGTTGGTTAGATACCAGTTAATGGCCACTTTGCACCGTCTGTGCTTTGTCAAGCCTTCCAGGGTGCACCAATATGTGCCCCTCCTGCGATCGTCACTATGGTTACAACACAACTAGAGATGAGCGAATAAAAAAAAAAAAAATTGGGGGGAAAAATTTGGTTTGATCTGAATTAATTTGCATTGAATCGTGATAAAAAAAAATGACTATTTCCTGGCTGGGGAGAGCCTTTATAGTGTTGAAGAACACTGTGCCTTGCAGTAACACTAACAGTGAGTCTGCTTTGGTAGGGAAATAATACTGTGAGTCGGTATGACAGGCGTCGCTCTTAGAATCACTGCACACTTCACTAGTGATGAGCGGCATAGGCAATATTTAAATTTGTGATATTTCGCACATTTTTGGACGAATATTCACCATAAATTAGCAAATTCGAGAATTTGTGATCTCCAGTCATTATTTACTTGATTGCGAAAATCGTCAATGTAATATTTTTCGCCATAAAAATTTGCAATTAGAATATTCGCTATCAACACTAAGGGGTAGGCAACTTTCCTATTGGTTGCTAGGGATGTTGGTAAGTGCCGATATTTGCGATAAATTCGCGATAAATTCGCAATTAGAATATTTGCTATCAACACTATTCGCGAATACGAATATATAGCACTATATTCTAAATATTTGCAACATCTCGAAGTGGCGATATTTGCGATTAAAATTCACGATTCGAATATTTGCGCTCAACACTACACTTCACTTATTTGGGCAATCACAGGGCCAAAACTGACAAAATAACTCAAGTATGAATCTAGCCTTACAGGTCGATGTTAGCAACCGGTATAAAGAACCGTGCAGAGGCCCAATATACTACTGTAGCATGAAAGAGCGCACTCATTTTACACCGTTGTCAGCTGATTCCATATAGATGTCTACAGAATCTGTTCTATTAAATGCTTAACCAAGTAGAGCCCCCCTGACAGAGTGGAGAGGGTGTCAGCAGTAAGTTTGTGTTGACATCACAGATAATTTTGCACTTCCTCTGATCCATCTGAAGCATGGTGGTGGTAGTGTCATGGCGTGGGCATGTATGGCTGCCAATGGAACTGTTTCTCTTGTATTTATTGATGATGTGACTGCTGACCAAAGCAGCAGGATGAATTCCGAAGTGTTTCAGGCAATATTATCTGCTCATATTCAGCTAAATGCTTCAGAACTTATTCGACGGCGCTTCACAGTGCAGATGGACAATGACCCAAAGCATACTGCAAAAGCAACCAAAGAGTTTTTTAAGGGAAAGAAGTGGAATGTTATGCAATGGCCAAGTCAATCACCTGACCTGAATCTGATTGAGCATGCATTTCACTTGCTGAAGACAAAACTGAAGGGAAAATGCCCCAAGAACAAGCACGAACTGAAGACAGTTGCAGTAGAGGCCTGGCAGAGCATCACCAGGGATGAAACCCAGCGTCTGGTGATGTCTATGCGTTCCAGACTTCAGGCTGTAATTGACTGCAAAGGATTTGCAACCAAGTATTAAAAAGTGAAAGTTTGATTGATGATTATTATTCTGTCCCATTACTTTTGGTTCTTTAACAAGTGGGAGGCACATATGCAAACTGTTGTAATTCCTTCACAATTCACCTGATTTGTATGTAAATACCCTCAAATTTAAGCTGACAGTATGCAGTTAAAGCACATCTTGTTCGTTTCATTTCAAATCCATTGTAGTGGTGTATAGAGCCAAACATTTTAGAATTATGTTGATGTCCCAATATTTATGGACCTGACTGTATTTATTAAATTCAATCACTGACACAGCTTTATAAAAAAAAATCTAAAATAAAAAAGACAGGACTGCTTCACTGATTCTTGCCATGCAACTTCATTTTTAAGGCATCAAGACTATTTCTCATATGTTCTAGAATTTAATAAAAAGGCTTGGTACCCCAGGCCTCTACTGGGTTCTCGCCCTTCGAACTGCTATATGGCAGACACCCTCGCAGTCTCTTGGACGTGGCCAAAGAGACGTGGGAACAACAACCCACTCCACATAAAAGTGTCATTTAGTACGTTACCCAAATGCAAAATCGGATAGAGACAGTGCTGCCTCTTGTTAGGGAGCATATGGAGGAAGCTCAGCAAGCCCAGAGTCGGGTCTATAATCGGCAGGCTCAGTTCCGGATCTTTAACCCGGATGATCGGGTTTTGGTTCTGGTGCCGACCGTGGACAGTAAGTTCCTGGCTAGGTGGCAGGGGCCCTAGGAGGTACTCAAGAAAATTGGAGATGTAAACTACAAGGTACACCAGCCAGGGTGGCGAAAGCGGAGCAGGTTTACCATGTGAATTTACTCAAACCGTGGAAAGATAGGGAAACCTGTGCAGAAGACAGCCCGCGGCCGGGTTTTCTAGAAGAGGTACCGGCCCCTCTGTCTGATGCAAGAAAGGCAGCTGCCACAGTAATAATTGCTAACAGCCTCTTCTCTAAACAGACTCAGGAGGCCAAGGAGTTCATTAGTCAGGAAAAGGGATGTGTTCTTGGACCTCCCTGGACACACTTCCATAACCCAGCATGACATTGTCACTGAGCCTCAGGCAAAAGTCTGATTAAAACCAAACCGGGTGCCCGAGGCTTGGCGACAAGCCATATCGGAGGAGGTGCAGCTAATGTTGCAGCTAGACGTCATTGAGGAGTCAAAAAGTGAGTGGGCCAGTCCTATAGTATTTGATACCCAAGCTGGACGGGACATTGCGGTTTTGTAACGACTTTCGAAAACTTAACGAGGTTTCCAAATTTGATGCGTATCCCATGCCCCGGGTGGATGAGCTCATCGAAAGGTTAGGACAAGCCCAGTATTTATGTTTTGGACCTCACAAAAGGGTACTGGCAGGTGCCCTTAACGGAGGCTGCCAAAGAGAAAACTGCCTTCATCACGCCTGAGGGGTTGTATCAATATAAGGTCTTACCCTTTGGTCTGCATGGCGCCCCCGCCGCTTTTCAGCGACTAATGGATATTGTGCTTCTTCCACATCCTCGGTACCCTTCGGATTACCTGGATGATATTGTCATCCACAGTAGTGACTGGGAAAGTCACCTAGCCCAAAGTGCAGGCTGTAGTGGACTCCCTTCAGAAAAGCTGGCCTAACTGCTAACCCAAAAAAATGTGCGATAGGGTTAGAAGAGACTAAGTACCTGGGGTATGCCATTGGGCACAAAGTTATCAAACCCCAAGTTAACAAAATTGAGGTGATATGGAATTAGCCCCGACCTGTCACCACTAGGCAAATAAAGTCAATCCTGGGAATGGTGAGCTATTACATGAGGTTTGTTCCCCACTTTGCTACTCTAGCCACGCCCTTGACAGGACTCTTAAAGGGGATACAAGATTTCAAAGCGGCTTTCTCTGCTTTGAAATCGGTCCTGTGCAGGTTCCCAGTTTTGGTGACACCTGACTTCAAAAGGGAATTTATAGTACAGACCGATGCCTCCGAAGTAGGCCTTGGTGTTGTACTGTCTCAAGAAGTCAATGGGGAGGAGCATCCCGTTGTCTTCCTCAGCCGTAAGCTCACCCCAGCTGAGACCCGGTATAGTATAGTGGAGAGAGAGTGCCTGGCTATCAAGTGGGCACTTGAGTCTCTCTGCTATTATTTGTTGGGGAGAAAGTTCTGCCTAGTGACTGACCACTCCCTTCTCAAGTGGATGAGCCAGGCCAAGGACAGAAATGCCTGGGTCACCCGATGGTTTCTCTCACTACAAAATTTTAGGTTTTCGGTGGAACACAGGGCAGGCATAGATGCCCTGTCCCGGGTACACTGTCTAGCATGTGTTCACCCCCTCAGGGTTGAACAACGGGTGGGGCATGTCTCTGTGTAGGGATCTGGGAGCCTTGTGTCTGGATGAAGGCTTGCTACCTATTTGGTGTGAAAACAGGTTGGTGCTGCTATCAGCAAGGACTCTTTGAGGCAGAATTGCCACATGGTGTGAATTACCACCAACGCAAGGTGACTTTTTGTTTGAATATGACTGCTTGTTTTGTCACTTGCCTAAAGTGTGAATAAAACACTGTACTGTTTCATCCAAAGAACTTGTTGTTGCCTCTATCCTGCATCCACTAATCCTATCTACCAGAGCGAGTACCCACTATATATATATATATATACAGTCATGTGAAAAAATTAGGACACCCTTTGAAAGCATGTGGTTTTTTGTAACATTTTTAATAAATGGTTATTTCATCTCCGTTTCAACAATACAGAGAGATTAAAGTAATCCGACTAAACAAAGAAAACTGAAGAAAAGTCTTTTCAAGATCTTCTGTAAATGTCATTCTACAAAAATGCCTATTCTAACTGAGGAAAAAGATAGGACACCCTTGCCCCTAATAGCGAGTGTTACCTCCTTTGGCTGAAATAACTGCAGTGAGACGGTTCTTGTAGCCATCTACCAGTCTTCGACATCGGTCTGAGGAAATTTTACCCCACTCCTCAATGCAGAACTTTTTCAGCTGTGAGATGTTTGAGGGGTTTCTTGCACGTACAGCCCTTTTCAAGTCACCCCACAGCATCTCAATGGGATTCAAATCTGGACTTTGACTTGGCCATTCCAGGACTCTCCATTTCTTCTTTTTCAGCCAATCTTTGGTTGATTTACTAGTATGTTTTGGGTCATTGTCATGTTGCATGGTCCAGTTCCGCTTCAGCTTTAATTTTCTAACTGATGGTCTCACATGTTCTTCAAGCACCTTCTGATACACAGTAGAATTCATCGTGGATTCTATGATGGTGAGCTGACCAGGTCCTGCTGCAGCAAAGCAGCCCCAAACCATGACACTTCCACCTCCATGCTTCACAGTTGGTATGAGGTTCTTTTCTTGGAATGCTGTGTTTGGTTTACGCCAAACATGTCCTCTGCTGTTGTGTCCAAATAATTCAATTTTGGACTCATCTGTCCAAAGAACATTATTCCAGAAGTCCTGGTCTTTGTCAACTTTATCTCTGGCAAATGTCAGTCTGGCCTCGATGTTTCTCTTGGAAAGCAAAGGTTTCCTCCTTGCACACCTCCCATGCAAGTTAAACTTGTACAGTCTCTTTCTGATTGTAGAGGCATGTACTTCTACATCAACAGTAGCCAGAGCCTGCTGTAGTTCTCGAGATGACACTTTAGGGTTTTTGGAGACCTCTTTTAGCATCTTGCGGTCTGCTCTTGGGGTGAACTTGCTGGGGCGACCAGTCCTGGGCATGTTGGCAGTTGTTTTGAAAGCCCTCCACTTGTAGACTATCTTCCGGACAGTGGAATGGCTGATTTCAAAATCTTTTGAGATCTTTTTAAATCCCTTCCCAGACTCATAGGCTGCTACAATCTTTTTTCTGAAGTCCTCTGACAGCTCTTTTGCTCTCACCATGGTGCTCACTCTCACTTCAACAGTCAGGAGCACACCAAACTAAATGTCTGAGGTTTAAATAGGGCAAGCCTCATTCAACATGCAGAGTAACGATCTACTAATTATGTGCACCTGGTGTGATATACCTGTGTGAGATCTGAGCCAATTTAAGAGGGAATACATGTGAGGGTGTCCTATCTTTTTCCTCAGTTAGAATAGGCATTTTTGTAGAATGACATTTACAGAAGATCTTGAAAAGACTTTTCTTCAGTTTTCTTTGTTTAGTTGGATTACTTTAATCTCTCTGTATTGTTGAAACGGAGATGAAATAACCATTTATTAAAAATGTTACAAAAAACCACATGCTTTCAAAGGGTGTCCTAATTTTTTCACATGACTGTATATATATATATATACAGTACAGACCAAAAGTTTGGACACACCTTCTCATTCAAAGAGTTTTCTTTATTTTCATGACTATAAAAATTGTAGATTCACACTGAAGGCATCAAAACTATGAACTAACACATGTGGAATTATATACATAACAAACAAGTGTGAAACAACTGAAAATATGTCATATTCTAGGTTCTTCAAAGTAGCCACCTTTTGCTTTGATTACTGCTTTGCACACTCTTGGCATTCTCTTGATGAGCTTCAAGAGGTAGTCCCCTGAAATGGTTTTCACTTCACAGGTGTGCCCTGTCAGGTTTAATAAGTGGGATTTCTTGCCTTATAAATGGAGTTGGGACCATCAGTTGCGTTGAGGAGAATTCAGGTGGATACACAGCTGATAGTCCTACTGAATAGACTGTTAGAATTGGTATTATGGCAAGAAAAAAGCAGCTAAGTAAAGAAAAACGAGTGGCCATCATTACTTTAAGAAATTAAGGTCAGTCAGTCAGCCGAAAAATTGGGAAAACTTTGAAAGTAAGGGCTATTTGACCATGAAGGAGAGTGATGGGGTGCTGCGCCAGATGACCTGGCCTCCACAGTCACCGGACCTGAACCCAATCGAGATTGTTTGGGGTGAGCTGGACCGCAGAGTGAAGGCAAAAGAGCCAACAAGTGCTAAGCATCTCTGGGAACTCCTTCAAGACTGTTGAAAGACCATTTCAGGGGACTTCTTCTTGAAGCTCATCAAGAGAATGCCAAGAGTGTGCAAAGCAGTAATCAAAGCAAAAGGTGGCTACTTTGAAGAACCTAGAATATGACATATTTTCAGTTGTTTCACACTTGTTTGTTATGTATATAATTCCACATGTGTTAATTCATAGTTTTGATGCCTTCATAGTCATGAAAATAAAGAAAACTCTTTGAATGAGAAGGTGTGTCCAAACTTTTGGTCTGTACTGTATATATATATATATATATATATATATATAACAATTAAATGTTTTCAGTAAAATGTCTTTGAACTATGTGGGACAGTTTATGTAATGTATGACAGATTTTATATAGGAAATAAATTTTTTGTCATAACAGAGACAGGGGTTGGATCACCAAAGTTAATAGAACATGAAAAAGAGATGCATGATAGAGATAGTAATTAGAGTTGAGCGGACACCTGGATGTTCGGGTTTGACGGGTTCGGCCGAACTTCACAAAAAAGGTAGAGTTCGGGACCTGAACTTGACCCCGAACCTGAACCCCATTGAAGTTAATGGGGACCTGAACTTTTAAACACTAAAATGGCTGTAAAAATGTAAAGGGCTAGAGGGCTGCAAATGGCATCAAAATGTGGTTAAGAGCATGGCAAGTGCTCTGCAAACAAGTGGATAGGCAAATGACTTTAAATAACATAAAATACGTAAAAATAAAAAATAATAATCTTGATCTAGGAGGAAGAGGTCCAAATGGAGTTGGAGGTTAAGGGAGCGGTGGATGTGGCGGTGTAGGTGGAAGCAGCGGTGGAGGAGGTAGCCTACACTGGTTTTTGGTTTTGAATTTATTTTTTTAAATTAGGGTCCATCCCAAAACATTGGGAAATATAACCTGTGATAACCCCCTCCAGTCGTGCTAAACACACGTTCAGACAATACACTGGCTGCAGGGCAGGCCAGCAGCTCCAAGGTGTAAAAGGCAAGCTCAGGCCATGTGCCCAATTTGGAGACCCAGAAGTTGCAGGGGGCAGAACCATCAGTCAGTTCGTGTAGACGTGTGCAAACATATTGCCCCACCATGTTGCACGTCCACGTGATGTTCACGATTCAATTGGATATCTGCTCTATCAACCTTCAATGTTCATTTCTGCGCCTACCATGTTGATCACGGTTAGTGGCGAATCAGGGTTCCATGCCGGAGAGGGAGCGTGAGAAAGAGAGACCACATGCAAGGGAGATCAATGGATGAAATTTAATTATGATCGAGCGGAAATGTGGGAGAAGCTTTTAAAACTGAAGAATTAAAGGAAAGGAAGGGGCGCGCAGCAATTACCCACTACCAACTCGGGGAGGTAGTGACGATAAATAACAATACAGGACTCTTAAGATGCCCTGTTATTTAAATGATTAATAAAAAATTATAGGGAATGTCACTGGGGTATTATGGATTTGGAAACGTTAGTCAGAAGAGGCCCTGCTGCGGCTTTGTTGACTCTAGATAACTTCTGCCTGATCGCAGGTCCCTGTGATGTTTACTATCCATTTGGATATCTTCCCTATCAACTTTCGATGTACTTTTCTGAGCCTACCATGTTGATCACGGTTATTGGCGAATCAGGGTTCCATGCCGGAGAGGGAGCGTGAGAAAGAGAGACCACATGCAAGGGAGATCAATGGATGAAATTTAATTATGATCGAGCGGAAATGTGGGAGAAGCTTTTAAAACTGAAGAATTAAAGGAAAGGAAGGGGCGCGCAGCAATTACCCACTACCAACTCGGGGAGGTAGTGACGATAAATAACAATACAGGACTCTTAAGATGCCCTGTTATTTAAATGATTAATAAAAAATTATAGGGAATGTCACTGGGGTATTATGGATTTGGAAACGTTAGTCAGAAGAGGCCCTGCTGCGGCTTTGTTGACTCTAGATAACTTCTGCCTGATCGCAGGTCCCTGTGATGTTTACTATCCATTTGGATATCTTCCCTATCAACTTTCGATGTACTTTTCTGCGCCTACCATGTTGATCACGGTTAGTGGCGAATCAGGGTTCCATGCCGGAGAGGGAGCGTGAGAAAGAGAGACCACATGCAAGGGAGATCAATGGATGAAATTTAATTATGATCGAGCGGAAATGTGGGAGAAGCTTTTAAAACTGAAGAATTAAAGGAAAGGAAGGGGCGCGCAGCAATTACCCACTACCAACTCGGGGAGGTAGTGACGATAAATAACAATACAGGACTCTTAAGATGCCCTGTTATTTAAATGATTAATAAAAAATTATAGGGAATGTCACTGGGGTATTATGGATTTGGAAACGTTAGTCAGAAGAGGCCCTGCTGCGGCTTTGTTGACTCTAGATAACTTCTGCCTGATCGCAGGTCCCTGTGACGTTTACTATCCATTTGGATATCTTCCCTATCAACTTTCGATGTACTTTTCTGAGCCTACCATGTTGATCACGGTTATTGGCGAATCAGGGTTCAATGCCAGAGAGGGAGCATGAGAAAGGGAGACCTCCTCCAATGCAATGGGATGAAGCGGAAATGTGGGACAAATTAACAAAACAGAAGGATCGAATGAAAGGGCCAATTAAAGATGAATTTTAGAAATTTAAGTCCCTGTCATCTATGCAGAGCAGGGGGTTTTTCATCGCCAGAAATGGGTTAATGTCACCCACCAATGGAACAGATTATTTTTAAAAATATCGGTCCCTGTCACCTATGCAGAGCAGGGGTTTATTCACGGCAAAAATTGTAAAATGTTAACCCAAGAATGTAACCGAAAAAATTGTGAAATGCATTACCAGCCAAAAATTGTTGAATGTCACCCAAAAATGTAAAAGAAAATTTGTGAAATTTATTAAGCTGTCAACTAGGTAGAGCAGGGGTATATCACAGCCCAAAATTTGTGAATTTCACCCGAAAATGTAACAGACAAATTACAGATTTTTTTTTTACCTGTCTACTAGGTATAGGAGTGGTATATCACACCCAAAAATTGGTGAATTTCACCCGAAAATGTAATAAACAAATTAGTGATTTTTTTTTACCGGCCTACTAGGTATAGCAGTGGTATATCACACCCAAAAATTGGTGAATTTCACCCGAGAATGTAACAGACAAATTAGTGAAATGACATAAAATAAAATACGTACAAAAAAAAACAACAACTTGATTTATGAGGTGGAGGTCCATATGGAGTAGGAGTTTGAGGAGGCGGTGGACGTAGCAGTGTAGGTGGAAGCAGCAGTGGAGGAGGACGAGGTAGCCAACACAGTTTTTTGGTTTTAACCACCTCAGCCCCCAGTGCTTAAACACCCTGAAAGACCAGGCCACTTTTTACACTTCTGACCTACACTACTTTCACCGTTTATTGCTCGGTCATGCAACTTACCACCCAAATGAATTTTACCTCCTTTTCTTCTCACTAATAGAGCTTTCATTTGGTGGTATTTCATTGCTGCTGACATTTTTACTTTTTTTGTTATTAATCGAAATTTAACGATTTTTTTGCAAAAAAATGACATTTTTCACTTTCAGTTGTAAAATTTTGCAAAAAAAAACGACATCCATATATAAATTTAGCTCTAAATTTATTGTTCTACATGTCTTTGATAAAAAAAAAATGTTTGGGTAAAAAAAAAATGCTTTGGGTAAAAGTTATAGCGTTTACAAACTATGGTACAAAAATGTGAATTTCCGCTTTTTGAAGCAGCTCTGACTTTCTGAGCACCTGTCATGTTTCCTGAGGTTCTACAATGCCCAGACAGTACAAACACCCCACAAATGACCCCATTTCGGAAAGTACACACCCTAAGGTATTCGCTGATGGGCATAGTGAGTTCATAGAACTTTTTATTTTTTGTCACAAGTTAGCGGAAAATGATGATTTTTTTTTTTGATTTTTTTTTCTTACAAAGTCTCATATTCCACTAACTTGTGACAAAAAATAAAAACTTCCATGAACTCACTATGCCCATCACGAAATACCTTGGGGTCTCTTCTTTCCAAAATGGGGTCACTTGTGGGGTAGTTATACTGCCCTGGCATTCTAGGGGCCCAAATGTGTGGTAAGGAGTTTGAAATCAAATTCTGTAAAAAATGACGAGTGAAATCCGAAAGGTGCTCTTTGGAATGTGGGCCCCTTTGCCCACCTAGGCTGCAAAAAAGTGTCACACATCTGGTATCTCCGTATTCAGTAGAAGTTGGGGAATGTGTTTTGGGGTGTCATTTTACATATACCCATGCTGGGTGAGATAAATATCTTGGTCAAATGCCAACTTTGTATAAAAAAATGGGAAAAGTTGTCTTCTGCCAAGATATTTCTCTCACCCAGCATGGGTATATGTAAAAAGACACCCCAAAACACATTCCCCAACTTCTCCCGAGTACGGAGATACCAGATGTGTGACACTTTTTTGCAGCCTAGGTGGGCAAAGGGGCCCATATTCCAAAGAGCACCTTTCGGATTTCACTCGTCATTTTTTACAGAATTTGATTTCAAACTCCTTACCACACCTTTGGGCCCCTAGAATGCCAGGGCAGTATAACTACCCCACAAGTGACCCCATTTTGGAAAGAAGAGACCCCAAGGTATTCGCTGATGGGCATAGTGAGTTCATGGAAGTTTTTATTTTTTGTCACAAGTTAGTGGAATATGAGACTTTGTATGAAAAAAAAAAAAAAAAAAAAAATCATCATTTTCCACTAACTTGTGACAAAAAATAAAAAATTCTAGGAACTCGCCATGCCCCTCACGGAATACCTTGGGGTGTCTTCTTTCCAAAATGGGGTCACTTGTGGGGTAGTTATACTGCCCTGGCATTTTCCAGGGGCCCTAATGTGTGGTAAGTAGGTAAATGACCAGTGAAATCCGAAAGGTGCTCTTTGGAATATGGGCCCCTTTGCCCACCTAGGCTGCAAAAAAGTGTCACACATCTGGTATCTCCGTACTCGGGAGAAGTTGGGGAATGTGTTTTGGGGTGTCTTTTTACATATACCCATGCTGGGTGAGAGAAATATCTTGGCAAAAGACAACTTTTCCCATTTTTTTATACAAAGTTGGCATTTGACCAAGATATTTATCTCACCCAGCATGGGTATATGTAAAATGACACCCCAAAACACATTCCCCACCTTCTCCTGAGTACGGAGATACCAGATGTGTGACACTTTTTTGCAGCCTAGGTGGGCAAAGGGGCCCATATTCCAAAGAGCACCTTTCGGATTTCACTCGTCATTTTTTACAGAATTTGATTTCAAACTCCTTACCACACATTTGGGCCCCTAAAATACCAGGGCATTATACCTACCCCACAAGTGACCCCATTTTGGAAAGAATAGACCCCAAGGTATTCGCTGATGGGCATAGTGAGTTCATGGAAGTTTTTATTTTTTGTCACAAGTTAGTGGAATATGAGACTTTGTATGAAAAAAAAAAAAAAAAAAAAAAATCATCATTTTCCACTAACTTGTGACAAAAAATAAAAAATTCTAGGAACTCGCCATGCCCCTCACGGAATACCTTGGGGTGTCTTCTTTCCAAAATGGGGTCACTTGTGGGGTAGTTATACTGCCCTGGCATTTTCCAGGGGCCCTAATGTGTGGTAAGTAGGTAAATGACCAGTGAAATCCGAAAGGTGCTCTTTGGAATATGGGCCCCTTTGCCCACCTAGGCTGCAAAAAAGTGTCACACATCTGGTATCGCCGTATTCAGGAGAAGGTGGGGAATGTGTTTTGGGGTGTCTTTTTACATATACCCATGCTGGGTGAGAGAAATATCTTGGCAAAAGACAACTTTTCCCATTTTTTTATACAAAGTTGGCATTTGACCAAGATATTTATCTCACCCAGCATGGGTATATGTAAAATGACACCCCAAAACACATTCCCCACCTTCTCCTGAGTACGGAGATACCAGATGTGTGACACTTTTTTGCAGCCTAGATGCGCAAATGGGCCCAAATTCCATTTAGGAGGGCATTTTTAGACATTTGGATACCAGACTTCTTCTCACGCTTTGGGGCCCCTAGAATGCCAGGGCAGTATAAATACCCCACATGTGACCCCATTTTGGAAAGAAGACACCCCAAGGTATTCAATGAGGGGCATGGCGAGTTCATAGAAATTTTTTTTTTTTGGCACAAGTTAGCGGAAATTGATATTTTTTATTTTTTTCTCACAAAGTCTCCCGTTCCGCTAACTTGGGACAAAAATTTCAATCTTTCATGGACTCAATATGCCCCTCACGGAATACCTGGGGGTGTCTTCTTTCCGAAATGGGGTCACATGTGGGGTATTTATACTGCCCTGGCATTCTAGGGGCCCTAAAGCGTGAGAAGAAGTCTGGAATATAAATGTCTAAAAAATTTTACGCATTTGGATTCCGTGAGGGGTATGGTGAGTTCATGTGAGATTTAATTTTTTGTCACAAGTTAGTGGAATATGAGACTTTGTAAGAAAAAAAAATAATAATTCCGCTAACTTGGGCCAAAAAAATGTCTGAATGGAGCCTTACAGGGGGGTGATCAATGACAGGGGGGTTGATCAATGACAGGGGGTTGATCAATGACAGGGGGGTGATCAATGACAGGGGGGGTGATCAATGACAGGGGGGTGATCAATGACAGGGGGGGTGATCAATGACAGGGGGGGTGATCAATGACAGGGGGGGTGATCAATGACAGGGGGGGTGATCAATGACAGGGGGGGTGATCAATGACAGGGGGGGTGATCAATGACAGGGGGGGTGATCAATGACAGGGGGGGTGATCAATGACAGGGGGGTAATCAATGACAGGGGGGTGATCAGGGAGTCTATATGGGGTGATCACCACAGTCATTGATCATGCCCCTGTAAGGCTTCATTCAGACGTCCGGATGCGTTTTGCGGATCCGATCCATCTATCAGTGGATCCGTAAAAATCATGCGGACGTCTGAATGGAGCTTTACAGGGGGGTAATCAATGACAGGGGGGTGATCAATGACAGGGGGGTGATCAGGGAGTCTATATGGGGTGATAACCACAGTCATTGATCATGCCCCTGTAAGGCTTCATTCAGACGTCCGGATGCGTTTTGCGGATCCGATCCATCTATCAGTGGATCCGTAAAAATCATGCGGACATCTGAATGGAGCTTTACAGGGGGGTGATCAGGGAGTCTATATGGGGTGATCACCACAGTCATTGATCATGCCCCTGTAAGGCTTCATTCAGACGTCCGGATGCGTTTTGCGGATCCGATCCATCTATCAGTGGATCCGTAAAAATCATGCGGACGTCTGAATGGAGCTTTACAGGGGGGTGATCAATGACAGGGGGGTGATCAATGACAGGGGGGTGATCAGGGAGTCTATATGGGGTGATAACCACAGTCATTGATCATGCCCCTGTAAGGCTTCATTCAGACGTCCGGATGCGTTTTGCGGATCCGATCCATCTATCAGTGGATCCGTAAAAATCATGCGGACATCTGAATGGAGCTTTACAGGGGGGTGATCAGGGAGTCTATATGGGGTGATCACCACAGTCATTGATCATGCCCCTGTAAGGCTTCATTCAGACGTCCGGATGCGTTTTGCGGATCCGATCCATCTATCAGTGGATCCGTAAAAATCATGCGGACGTCTGAATGGAGCTTTACAGGGGGGTAATCAATGACAGGGGGGTGATCAATGACAGGGGGGTGATCAGGGAGTCTATATGGGGTGATAACCACAGTCATTGATCATGACCCTGTAAGGCTTCATTCAGACGTCCGGATGCGTTTTGCGGATCCGATCCATCTATCAGTGGATCCGTAAAAATCATGCGGACATCTGAATGGAGCTTTACAGGGGGTTGATCAATGACAGGGGGGTATTCAATGACAGGGGGGTGATCAGGGAGTCTATATGGGGTGATCAGGGGTGATTAGGGGTGATCAGGGGCTAATAAGGGGTTAATAAGTGACGGGGGGGGGGTGTAGTGTAGTGTAGTGGTGCTTGGTGGGACTTTACTGAGCTACCTGTGTCCTCTGGTGGTCGATCCAAACAAATGGGACCACCAGAGGACCAGGTAGCAGGTATATTAGACGCTGTTATCAAAACAGCGTCTAATATACCTGTTAGGGGTTAAAAAAAACACATCTCCAGCCTGCCAGCGAACGATCGCCGCTGGCAGGCTGGAGATCAACTCTCTTACCTTCCGTTCCTGTGAGCGCGCGCGCCTGTGTGCGCGCGTTCACAGGAAATCTCGCGTCTCGCGAGATGACGCGTATATGCGTCCACTCGGAATGAATCAACCACCTCCAGGACGCGTCTGTGCGTACAGCGGTCCGGAGGTGGTTAATTTTTAATTTTTTTTATTAGGGTACACTCCAAAAGAGTGTGAAATATCCAAAATACAAGAATGAGCAATTGCGCTGTAGCATAACAATGGCTGGTTAAGGCAGGTATACATGTCTATTCTGCACAAGGTAAGGACAAGTCCTGTGGGATCCATGCCTGGTTCATTTTAATGAACGTGAGCTTGTCCACATTGGCTGTGGACAGACGGCTGCGCTTGTCTGTGATGACTCCCACTGCCATGCTAAACACACGTTCAGATAATACACTGGCTGCAGAGCAGGACAGCACCACCAAGGCGTTAAGGGCAAGCTCAGGCCATGTGCCCAATTTGGAGACCCAGAAGTTGAAGGGGGCAGACCCGTCATTTAGTACGTGTAGGCGTGTGCACACCTACTGCTCCACCATGTTGGTGAAATGCTGCCTCCTGCTAAGACGTTCCATATCAGCTGGTGGTGCTGGTTGTTGTGGCGTGCTGACAAAGCTTTTCCACATTTCGGCCATGCTAACCCTGCCTTCTGAGGTGCTGGCGGTGCCCCAGCTGTGTTGGCGACCTCTTCCTCCTCCTCTGCCTTCGCCTTCTGCTTCCACTGTGCCCCCACTGTCAGGTAGGAATGGCACCAGCAGCGCGTCTACCAGCGTGCACTTGTACTCTCGCATCTTACGATCACGCTCTAGTGAGGGAATTAAGGACAGTACGTTGTACTTGTAACGGGGATCCAGCAGCGTGGCCACCCAGTTATCAGCACAAGTTAGAATGTGGGCAACTCGGCGGTCATTACGAAGACACTGCAGCATGTATTCGCTCATGTGTGCCAGGCTGCCCAGAGGCAACGAAAAGCTGTCCTCTGTGGGAGGTGTATCGTCTGTGTTCTCTGTATCCCCCCAGCCACGCACCAGTGATGGCCATGAGCTGGTCAGGCTGCCACCCTGCTGTGAACATGGTTTTTCCTCCTCCATCTCCTCCTCCTCATCCTCCACCTCGTCATCCTCCAGACCTGTGCCCTGGCTGGACAATTGTGTACCTGGCGTTTGTGGGTGCAGGAACCCACCCTCTGAGCTACTTGTGAATAACTGGCCGGAAACCCTATGAAATGATCCCTCTTCCTCCTCCTCCTCCTCCTGTGCCACATCCTCTTCCATCATTGCCAGCAGCGTTTTTTCAAGGAGGCATAGAAGTGGGATAGTAACGCTGATAACGGCGTTATCGGCCCTAGCCATGTTGGTGGAGTACTCTAAACAGCGCAACAAGGAACACAGGTCTCGCATGGAGGCTTAGTCATTATTGGTGAAGTGGTGCTGTTCTGCAGAGCGACTCACCCGTGCGTGCTGCAGCTGAAACTCCACTATCGCCTGCTGTTGCTTGCACAGTCTGGCCAGCATGTGCAAGGTGGAGTTCAACCTTGTGGGCACGTCGCATATGAGGCGGCGAGCGGGAAGGCCGAAGTTACGCTGCAGCACTGACAGGCGAGCAGCAGCAGGGTGAGATCGCCAAAAGTGTGCACAGACGGTGCGCACTTTATGCAGCAGCTCTGACATATCGGGGTAATTTTTAAGGAATCTCTGCACCACCAAATTAAGCACATGCGCAGTCAAGGGATGTGCGTCAAACCGGCTAGTCCCAGAGCTGCTACGAGATTTCGCCCATTATCGCACACCACCAGGCCGGGCTGAGGCTCACTGGCCCCAACTACTCATCGGTCTGTTGTTCAAGGCCCGTCCACAGCTCCTGCGCCCAGTGTGGGGTTTGTCCCCCAAACAGATACGTTTTAAAACAGCCTGCTGTCGTTTACCCCTGACTGTGCTGAAGTTGGTGGTGAAGGTGTTACGCTGACCGGATGAGGAGCCAGTAGAGGATGAGGAAGCGGAGTAGGAGGAGGAAGCAACTGGAGGCAAACTGAAGCGCCCTGCAATCCTCGTTGGTGGAAGGACATGCGGCAAACTGCTATCCGCCTCAGGCCCAGCCACCACTGAAATTACCCAGTGTGCTGTTATGGAGATATAATGTCCCTGACTGTGCTTACTGGTCCACGTATCCGTAGTGAGGTGCACCTTGCCACAGATGGGGTTGCCCAGTGCACACCTGATTTTTTCCCCCACCTGGTTGTACAGGGAAGGGATGGCACGCCTGGAAAAATAATGGCGGCTGGGCACGACGTACTGTGGGACAGCCACCGCCATAAGGCTTTTAAAACTATCCGTCCCCACCAGACGGAATGACAGCATTTCAAAGGCCAGTAATTTTGAAATTCTGGCATTCAGGGCAAGGGATCGCGGGTGGATAGGGGGGTAGTTCCTCTTCTGCTCCAGTGTTTGGGAGATGGAGAGCTGAACGCTACCGTGGGACATTGTGAAGATGCTTGGTGACCCAGATGGTGGTGTTGCTGGCAGATCCTCTGTTTGCGGGGTGGCAGGTGGCACTGTCACTCCAGAGGTGGATGAAGAGGCCGAGACTGCAGCAGAAGAGGAAGCAGGAGGAGTCGGAGATCTTTCTTAGTTTTTGAGGTGTCTACTCCACTGCAGCTCTTGCTTTGTACTTAGATGCCTGGTCATGCAGGTTGTGCTCAGGTTGAGAATGTTTATGCCTCACTCCAGGCTCTGATTGCACAGCGTGCAAACCACTCGTGTCTTGTCATCAGCACATTGTCTGAAGAACTGCCACGCCAGGGAACTCCTTGGAGCTGGCTTTGGTGTGCTCGGTCCCTTGCTGTGGTGGACAGTAGCAGGCGTACTGTCTAGAGGACGGCCGCTCCGTTTTTGCACCCTGCTCCCTCTTCTGCTGTGCTGGTGGCTCTGTGCGACCACCGCCTCTTCCTCCAAACTACACAGGTCATTTGCATGACCTTGATTCCATGTGGGGTCGAGGATCTCATCGTCCTCCACATCATCTTCCACCCAGTCTTCACCCCTGCCCTCCTTGTCGGTCTGCACACTGTCGAAAGCCCCAGCAGTTGGCACCTGTGTTTCGTCATCATCCGATGTGCCAACTCTAATCTTTCAGCAGGGGACTGGGTGGGAGACAATGTAAAAGAACTGGAGGCACTGTCAGCAACCCAATCTACTATCGCCTGTACTTGTTCTGGCCTCACCATTCGTAGAGCCGCATTAGGCCGGACCAAATACAGCGGCAGGTTCTGTCGCCTTCTCGCACCTGAGGAAGGTGTTTCACTTGTGCTTGTAGCTGGCGCAAATCGACCACGTCCTCTCCCTACAACAGGAGCTCCACCAGCAGCAACGCGACCGGGGCCACATCCCTTATTTGACGCTCTCCTCATATTTCTCAAATTTAGGATCAGACTAGGCCGCAATTAAATATTTTTATTGTTTTATTAATAGCAGAATAGAACCACAGTATCTAAAGGGTGTATCTCACACGTACAGATGTAGACTAGTCCGCAATTTAAGATTTTTCCCCAAAATGGGTGTTTTCCAATAGCAGGATAGAAGCACAATATCTAAAGGGTGTATCTCACGCGTACAGATGCAAACTAAGCCGCAATTAAAGATTTTTGCCCAAAAGGGGTGTTTTATTAAAAGCAGAATAGAACCACAGTATCTAAAGGGTGTATCTCAAATGTACAGATGCAGACTAGGTCACAATTAAAAATGTTTGCTCTAAATGGGTGTTTTATTAATAGCAGAATAGAACCACAGTATCTAAAGGGTGTATCTCAAATGTACAGATGCAGACTAGGTCACAATTAAAGATGTTTGCTCTAAATGGGTGTTTTATGTCGAAAGCCCCAGCAGTTGGCACCTGTGCTTCGTCATCATCCGATGTGCCATCTCTAATCTTTCAGCAGGGGACTGGGTGGGAGACAATGTAAAAGAACTGGAGGCACTGTCAGCAACCCAATCTACTATCGCCTGTACTTGTTCTGGCCTCACCATTCGTAGAGCCGCATTAGGCCGGACCAAATACAGCAGCAGGTTCTGTCGCCTTCTCTCACCTGAGGAAGGTGTTTCACTTGTGCTTGTAGCTGGCACAAATCGACCACGTCCTCTCCCTACAACAGGAGCTCCACCAGCAGCAACGCGACCGGGGCCACATCCCTTATTTGACGCTCTCCTCATATTTCTCAAATTTAGGATCAGACTAGGCCGCAATTAAATATTTTTATTGTTTTATGAATAGCAGAATAGAACCACAGTATCTAAAGGGTGTATCTCACACGTACAGATGTAGACTAGTCCGCAATTTAAGATTTTTCCCCAAAATGGGTGTTTTCTAATAGCAGGATAGAAGCACAGTATCTAAAGGGTGTATCTCACGCGTACAGATGCAAACTAGGCCGCAATTAAAGATTTTTGCCCAAAAGGGGTGTTTTATTAAAAGCAGAATAGAACCACAGTATCTAAAGGGTGTATCTTAAATGTACAGATGCAGACTAGGTCACAATTAAAGATGTTTGCTCTAAATGGGTGTTTTATTAATAGCAGAATAGAACCACAGTATCTAAAGGGTGTATCTCACAATCACATATGCAGCAAAGGCTGCAAAATTAAGTTTTTTGCCCAAAATGGGTGTTTTATTAATAGCAGAATAGAACCACAGTATCTAAAGGATGTACCTCACACGTACAGATGTAGACTAGGCCGCAATTTAAGATTTTTTCCCAAAATGGGTGTTTTTTTAATAGCAGAATAGAACCACAGTATCTAAAGGGTGTATCTCATACGTACAGATGCAGACTAGGCCGCAATTAAAGATTTTTGCTCAAATTGGGTGTTTTTTTTAATAGCAAAATAGAACCACAGTATCTAAAGGGTGTGTCTCACAATGACATATGCAACAAAGGCTGCAAAATTGTGTTTTTTGCCCAAAATTGGTATTTTTTTAATAGCAGAATAGAACCACAGAATCTAAAGGGTGTATCTCACATGTACAGATGCAGACTAGGCCGCAATTAAATATTTTTGCTCAAATTGGGTGTTTTATTAATAGCAAAATAGAACCACAGTATCTAAAGGGTGTATCTCACAATGACATATGCAACAAAGGCTGCAAAATTAATTTTTTGCCCAAAATGGGTGTTTTATTAATAGCAGAATAGAACCACAGTATCTAAAGGGTGTATCTCACAATGACATATGTAGCAAAGGTTGCAAAATTAAGTTTTTTGCCCAAAATGGGTGTTTTTCTAATAGCAGAATAGAACCACAGTATCTAAAGGGTGTATCTCACACGTACAGATGCAGACTAGGCCGCAATTAAAGATTTTTGACCAAAATGGGTGTTTTATTAATAGCAGAATAGAACCACAGTATCTAAAGGGTGTATCTCACAATGACATATGCAGCAAAGGCTGCAAAATTATTATTTTTGCCCAAAATGGGTGTTTTTCTAATAGCATAATAGAACCACAGTATCTAAAGGGTGTATCTCACATGTACAGATGTAGACTAGGCCGCAATTTAAGATTTTTGCCCAAAATGGGTGTTTTTCTAATAGCAGAATAGAACCACAGTAACTAAAGGGTGTATCTCACATGTACAGACGCAGACTAGGCCGCAATTAAAGATTTTTGCCCAAAATGGGTGTTTTATTAATAGCAGAATAGAACCATAGTATCTAAAGGGTGTATCTCACAATGAAATATGCAGCAAAGACGGCAAAATAAGTTTTTTGCCCAAAATGGGTGTTTTTTTACTAACAGAATATGACAGCAGTATATAACACTTGAATTTCATACGTGCAGATTAAGCAAGGGCTGTACAATTGTGTATTTTGCCCAAAAAGGGTGTTTTTTAAAACCTAGAAAATTATAGCTGTATTTCTAGCTTAAATTGCACACTGACTAATGTGGCAGAGGCCCAAGATGAAGGTTATTGTCAAAAATGGGTGTTTTTTCAAAGCCAGAAAATTATTGTAATATTTCAAGCGTGTTTTTAACATTTACAGATGCAGCAAGGGCTGCAATATTAAGTATTTTGCCGAAAAAGGGTGTTTTTTAAAACTCAGAAAATTATAGCTATATTTCTAGCTTAAATTGCACACTGACTAATGCTACAAAGGCACCAGATGTAGGATATTGCCAAAAAAGGGTGTTTTTTAAAACCAGATTATTATTGCAGTATTTTAAGCTTGGATTTGAATGTCACAAAAGCACATATGCAGTGCTGGTGCACTGAGCTTGCATAAAATGGCCGCCACCGCTAACTAGCAGACTGATAAATGATCTTTTTCTCTGTCACTCGGCTCAGGGCAGGGTAAAAGGATTGTGCACTGCACCCACACAACTAAATCTATGTAGATCGGTGAGTTCAATTGGAGTTCTGATTAAAGATTCTGTCCTATTCTCTCCCTCACAGCAGCAACATCCTCTCCCTACACTAAGCACAGCAGTGTGATGTGCAGCGCTACGTGACTCCAGCTTATATAGAGGCTGGGTCACATGCTGCACTGGCCAATCACAGCCATGCCATTAAACGCTTGTTGATTGGCTGCTTTGCAGCCTTTCAAAAAGCGCTAAGAAATCACCGAACACCGAACCCGAACTTTAACAGAATTGTTTGGGTTCGCGTCTGGGGTCCAAAAATCCTAAAGTTCGGTACGAACCCGAACTTTACAGTTCGGGTTCGCTCAACCCTAATAGTAATGTATTGAGCTTTGCAGGTCTGTAAGTGGTAAATATGCCATTTAAATGAGAAGATCACCACAGATTATTATTGTGAAGGGATGCTGGATGCATAGTAAAAAAAAAAGCTATGGGTCCCCTGGGTTTGAACAAGTAAAATGCCCTGAGTAGGGATTCGTACCGAATTGTGGGGTATCCGTGACACGGACCCGAACATTTTCGTAAAAGTCCGGGTTCGAGTTCGGTGTTTGGCGCTTTTTGAAAGGCTGCAAAGCAGCCAATCAACTAGCGTCATACTACTTGCCCCAAGAGGCCATCACAGCCATGCCTACTATTGGCATGGCTGTGATTGGCCAGTGCAGCATGTGACCCAGACTCTATATAAGCTTGGGTCACGTAGCGCTGCACGTCACTCTGCTGTTACAAGTGTAGGGAGAGGTTGCAGCTGCGACGTTAGGGCGAGATTAGGCAGTGATTAACTCCTCCAAAACACTTAAGTCAGTGATCGATCTACAGCTGTGGATCATTGAACTGCTGCTATTCAATTGCTCACTGTTTTTAGGCTGCCAAGAGCGTTTTTCAGTCACTTTTTTCTGGGGTAATCGGCGGCCATTTTGTGGCTTGTGGTGCGCCAGCACAAGCTACCACCAAGTCCATTTAACCATCAATAGTGTGGTTATTTTTTTGCTATATCCTACATAAGGGGCAAGCTGCCACAAAGTCCATTTAACCATCAATAGTGTGGTTATTTTTTTGGCTATATCCTACATCAGGGCAAGCTGCCACCAAGTCCATTTAACCATCAATAGTGTGGTTATTTTTTGGCTATATCCTACATAAGGGGCAAGCTGCCACCAAGTCCATTTAACCATCAATAGTGTGGTTATTTTTTGGCTATATCCTACATCAGGGGCAAGCTGCCACCAAGTCCATTTAACCATCAATAGTGTGGTTATTTTTTGGCTATATCCTATATCAGGGGCTTGGCTGTGCTTGCTATTTTATTGAGGGGTGAAATACAATTGCCAAAATAGCAGTACCCTAAATATGGTGTTTCAGCTGTGGCCAGCCAATTGTAATACTGTCTGCTGTCTGGCAAAGGATATATTTTTGTTCTGGGTTGAAATACAATTCCCAACTTAGCAATTTCCTAAATTAGTGGTTTCTACTGTATCAGGCCTACTTTAAATCTATTCATTAAAAGGGTATATTAGATTCAAGGTGCTGATAGGGTCATTCTCAATAACTTCACACACACGCTACTGTGCATATCCAAGTCTAATTGTGTCCGTAAACGTATACTTGTCACCCAGCGCCTAAATAATAGGCCTCAAATTTATATTCAGCTAAATCTGTGGTTATTGCTGTAGCTGGTCAAGTTATATTGTGTCCGTCAAAGCACAGTTTTTGTTCTGGGTTAAAATACAATTCCCAAACTAGCAATTTCCTAAATTAGTGGTTTCTGCTGTATCAGGCCTACTTTAAATCTATCCCTAAAAGGGTATATTCGATTCAAGGTGCTGATAGGGTCATTCTCAATAACTTCACACACACGCTACTGTGCATATCCAAGTCTAATTCTGTCCGTAAACGTATACCTGTCACCCAGCGCCTAAATAATAGGCCTCAAATTTATATTCAGCTAAATCTGTGGTTATTGCTGTAGCTGGTCAAGTTATTTTGTGTCCGTCAAAGCACAGTTTTTGTTCTGGGTTGAAATACAATTCCCAACTTAGCAATTTCCTAAATTTGTGGTTTCTGCTGTATCAGGCCTACTTTAAATCTATCCATAAAAGGGTATATTAGATTCAAGGTGCTGATAGGGTCATTCTCAATAACTTCACGCACACGCTACTGTGCATATCCAAGTCTAATTCTGTCCGTAAACGTATACCTGTCACCCAGCGCCTAAATAATAGGCCTCAAATTTATATTAAGCTAAATCTGTGGTTATTGCTGTGCCTGTATTAGTGTAATACGGTACCTAAATAGATAGCCAGATAGTGTTAGGTGTCTGTAAAAAAAGGCCTGAATTTGAATTCAATACATTAGGCCAAATAATATTTTTCTTATTGTGGTGAACGGTAACAATGAGGAAAACATCTAGTAAGGGACGCGGACGCAGACATGGTCGTGGTGGTGTTAGTGGACCCTCTGGTGCTGGGAGAGGACGTGGCCGTTCTGCCACAGCCACACGTCCTAGTGTACCAACTACCTCAGGTCCCAGTAGCCGCCAGAATTTACAGGGATATTTGGTGGGGCCCAATGTCGTTCTAAGGATGGTAAGGCCTGAGCAGGTACAGGCATTAGTCAATTGGGTGGCCGACAGTGGATCCAGCACGTTCACATTATCTCCCACCCAGTCTTCTGCAGAAAGCGCACAGATGGCGCATGAAAACCAAGCCCATCAGTCTGTCACATCACCCCCATGCATATCAGGGAAACTGTCTGAGCCTCAAGTTATGCAGCAGTCTCTTATGCTGTTTGAAGACTCTGCTGCCAGGGTTTCCCAAGGGCATCCACCTAGCCCTTCACCAGAGGTGGAAGACATAGAATGCACTAACGCACAACCACTTATGTTTCCTGATGATGAGGACATGGGAATACCACCTCAGCACGTCTCTGATGATGACGAAACACAGGTGCCAACTGCTGCATCTTTCTGCAGTGTGCAGACTGAACAGGAGGTCAGGGATGAAGACGATGCAGGGGAGGATGAGGTCCTAGACCCCACATGGAATGAAGGTCGTGCCACTGACTTTCAGAGTTCGGAGGAAGAGGCAGTGGTGAGACCGAGCCAACAGCGTAGCAAAAGAGGGAGCAGTGGGCAAAAGCAGAACACCCGCCGCCAAGAGACTCCGCCTGCTACTGACTGCCGCCATCTGGGACCGAGCACCCCAAAGGCAGCTTCAAGGAGTTTCCTGGCATGGCACTTCTTCAAACAATGTGCTGACGACAAGACCCGAGTGGTTTGCACGCTGTGCCATCAGAGCCTGAAGCGAGGCATTAACGTTCTGAACCTTAGCACAACCTGCATGACCAGGCACCTGCATGCAAAGCATGAACTGCAGTGGAGTAAACACCTTAAAAACAAGGAAGTCACTCAGGCTCCCCCTGCTACCTCTTCTGCTGCTTCCGCCTCGGCCTCTTCCTCCGCCTCTGGAGGAACGTTGGCACCTGCCGCCCAGCAAACAGAGGATGTACCACCAACACCACCACCTCCGTCACCAAGCATTTCAACCATGTCACACGGCAGCGTTCAGCTCTCCATCTCACAAACATTTGAGAGAAAGCGTAAATTCCCACCTAGCCACCCTCGATCCCTGGCCCTGAATGCCAGCATTTCTAAACTACTGGCCTATGAAATGCTGTCATTTAGGCTGGTGGACACAGACAGCTTCAAACAGCTCATGTCGCTTGCTGTCCCACAGTATGTTGTTCCCAGCCGGCACTACTTCTCCAAGAGAGCCGTGCCTTCCCTGCACAACCAAGTATCCGATAAAATCAAGTGTGCACTGCGCAACGCCATCTGTGGCAAGGTCCACCTTACCACAGATACGTGGACCAGTAAGCACGGCCAGGGACGCTATATCTCCCTAACTGCACACTGGGTAAATGTAGTGGCGGCTGGGCCCCAGGCGGAGAGCTGTTTGGCGCACGTCCTTCCGCCGCCAAGGATCGCAGGGCAACATTCTTTGCCTCCTGTCTCCTCCTCCTCCTACTCAGCTTCCTCCTCCTCTTCTTCCACCTGCTCATTCAGTCAGCCACACACCTTTACCACCAACTTCAGCACAGCCGGGGGTAAACATCAGCAGGCCATTCTGAAACTCATATGTTTGGGGGACAGGCCCCAGACCGCACAGGAGTTGTGGCGGGGTATAGAACAACAGACTGACGAGTGGTTGCTGCCGGTGAGCCTCAAGCCCGGCTTGGTGGTGTGCGATAATGGGCGAAATCTCGTTGCAGCCCTGGGACTAGTCGGTTTGATGCACATCCCTTGCCTGGCGCATGTGCTGAATTTGGTGGTGCAGAAGTTCATTCGCAACTACCCCGACATGTCAGAGCTGCTGCATAAAGTGTTCGCGCTTCCGGCATTCACATCCTGCCGCTGCTCGCCTGTCTGCACTACAGCGTAACTTCGGCCTTCCCGCTCACCGCCTCATATGCGACGTGCCCACCAGGTGGAACTCCACCTTGCACATGCTGGACAGACTGTGCGAGCAGCAGCAGGCCATAGTGGAGTTTCAGCTGCAGCACGCACGGGTCAGTCGCACTGCGTAACAGCACCACTTCACCACCAATGACTGGGCCTCCATGCGAGACCTGTGTGCCCTGTTGCGCTGTTTTGAGTACTCCACCAACATGGCCAGTGGCGATGACGCCGTTATCAGCGTTACAATACCACTTCTATGTCTCCTTGAGAAAACACTTAGGGCGATGATGGAAGAGGAGGTGGCCCAGGAGGAGGAGGAAGAGGGGTCATTTTTAGCACTTTCATGCCAGTCTCTTCGAAGTGACTCAGAGGGAGGTTTTTTTTGCAACAGCAGAGGCCAGGTACAAATGTGGCCAGACAGGGCCCACTACTTTAGGATGAGGAGGACGAGGATGAGGAGGAGGTGGAGGAGGATGAGGATGAAGCATGTTCACAGCGGGGTGGAACCCAACGCAGCTCGGGCCCATCACTGGTGCGTGGCTGGGGGGAAACGCAGGACGATGACGATACGCCTCCCACAGAGGACAGCTTGTCCTTACCTCTGGGCAGCCTGGCACACATGAGCGACTACATACTGCAGTGCCTGTGCAACGACAGCAGAGTTGCCCACATTTTAACGTGTGCGGACTACTGGGTTGCCACCCTGCTGGATCCACGGTACAAAGACAATGTGCCCACCTTACTTCCTGCACTGGAGCGTGATAGGAAGATGCGCGAGTACAAGCGCACGTTGGTAGACGCGCTACTGAGAGAATTGCCAAATGTCACAGGGGAACAAGTGGAAGCCCAAGGCGAAGGCAGAGGAGGAGCAAGAGGTCGCCAACGCAGCTGTGTCACGGCCAGCTCCTCTGAGGGCAGGGTTAGCATGGCAGAGATGTGGAAAAGTTTTGTCACCACGCCACAGCTAACTGCACCACCACCTGATACGGAACGTGTTAGCAGGAGGCAACATTTCACTAACATGGTGGAACAGTACCTGTGCACACCCCTCCACGTACTGACTGATGGTTCGGCCCCATTCAACTTCTGGGTCTGCAAATTGTCCACGTGGCCAGAGCTAGCCTTTTATGCCTTTGAGGTTCTGGCCTGCCCGGCGGCCAGCGTTTTGTCTGAACGTGTATTCAGCACATCAGGGGGCGTCATTACAGACAAACGCAGCCGCCTGTCTACAGCCAATGTGGACAAGCTGACGTTCATAAAAATGAACCAGGCATGGATCCCACAGGACCTGTCCATCCCTTGTGCAGATTAGACATTAACTACCTCCCCTTAACTATATATTATTGTACTCCAGGGCACTTCCTCATTCAATCCTATTTTTATTTTCATTTTACCATTATATTGCGGGGCAACCCAAAGTTGAATGAACCTCTCCTCTGTCTGGGTGCCGGGGCCTAAAAATATCTGACAGTGGCCTGTTCCAGTGGTGGGTGACATGAAGCCTGATTCTCTTCTTTGACATGAAGACTGATTCTCTGCTGAGTCGCTGACATGAAGCCTGAATCTCTGTTATGGGACCTCTCTCCTCTGTCTGGGTGCCGGGGCCTAAATTATATGACAATGGACTGTTCCAATGTTGGGTGACGTGAAGCATGATTCTCTGCTATGACATGAAGACTGATTCTCAGCTGACATGAAGCCTGAATCTCTGTTATGGGACCTCTCTCCTCTGCCTGGGTGCCGGGGCCTAAATATCTGACAGTGGACTGTTCCAGTGGTGGGTGACGTGAAGCCTGATTCTCTGCTATGACATGAAGACTGATTCTCTGCTGACATGAAGCCAGATTCTCTGCTATGGGACCTCTCTCCTATGCCTGGGTGCCTTGGCCTAAATATCTGACAATGGACTGTTCCAGTGGTGGTTGACGTGAAGCATGATTCTCTGCTATGACATGAAGCCAGATTCTATGTTATGGGACCGCTCTCCTCTGCCTGGGTGCCGAGGCCTTAATATCTGACAATGGACTGTTCCAGTGTTGGGTGACGTGAAGCCTGATTCTCTGCTGTGACATGAAGACTGATTCTCTGCTGACATGAAGCTAGATTCTCTGCTATGGGACCTCTCTCCAATTGATATTGGTTAATTTTTATTTATTTTATTTTTATTTTTATTCATTTCCCTATCCACATTTGTTTGCAGGGGATTTAACTACATTTTGCTGCCTTTTGCAGCCCTCTAGCCCTTTCCTGGGCTGTTTTACAGCCTTTTTAGTGCTGAAAAGTTCGGGTCCCCATTGACTTCAATGGGGTTCGGGTTCGGGACGAAGTTCGGGTCGGGTTTGGATCCCGAACCCGAACATTTCCGGGAAGTTCGGCCGAACTTCTTGAACCCGAACATCCAGGTGTTCGCTCAACTCTAGTCCTGAGTGTTTGTATATGTTTTTATTGTTGAATTTTGTTGTTTCAATGCTTATATAATAATTTTGGGTTACATTTATCACCAGTTGGAGTAACAAACCCAATAAAAATTCCCATTCATTTTATTCACAGATCTGAAATTGCCATTGAAAATTAAAATATTCTAATGTTGTCAAATAAGGATAGAGCTTTTAAAGGGCAGAGACGGGACAGCTCTTTGGCTCAGTGTTGTGAAGTAACTTGTCCTGCTATGTGATTAGGACAGGATTTGTGTGTACTAATACGATGGCAGCCATTTTATTTCTCCTAATGATTGCTCCCTAGACAAAAAGAGTCATTATAACGAATGAAAGGTACTTGGGAATATATTTATAATAAAGTAATAGTTAAGTATTTTCATTTTCTTAATTCCCAGAGTACTCCTTTAAGTAACCATCACATTAACTGGTTACATTTATTTAGTCTTTCATGTTAAATAACTTAGAGGGTTTTTATAGTAATATATGTTTAAAGTATTAATCTGATTTGTCATAACACTTATGTCTGTGGAGATGCAGCAACATTAGCCTTCACCAAGTCAAAAACAAATGGATCCCAGTGTTGATGGAGATCACGTCCATGGAGACCTGAACTTGTCACTGAATACTTTATTGAGAGAGATTTGCCTTATCTTTTTTTCCTAACCAAAGTCTATTGTGAATGTCTCTATCCCTTTAGCCCTTCTCCCTTACTTTATTGTATCTGACACTGTATATTTTTTTCAATTTGTTACATTTTTGGGACTGCCTTCAAATGGCACTACCTCAAGCTATATCTCTTTTGGTTTTTCATGATTGAGTGTAACCAGAAGGGAGTCTCTAACCCAGAAATCACTGTTAAACCAGACACAATGTCACAATGAGCTATCCATACAGTGATCTCTTGCTTCATTCTGCAGAAAAGGTAATTGTATTCCTTATGCAAATGAGCAGATAAGTGCTTTATGGGTGGGCCCAAGCCACTCTCTATATGATTGATACTCCTGCTCCTTATGCCAGCCCCTCCCTCTACTTCTTGATTGACAGGCAAGATGACTATGCAGGAACATGGCCATGTCAATCAAGAAGGAGAGGGGGCGACTGGCAGTGGAATCAGCATGGTGTTTCACTGTTTAAATTCAAATGCCAAATGCTAATGATGACAACCTGACTGGTTGAAAGTCAACAAGTACAGTCAAGGCCAAAAGTTTTGAGAATGACACAAATATTAGTTTTCACAAAGTTTGCTGCTAAACTGCTGTTAGATCTTTGTTTCAGTTGTTTCTGTGATTTAGTGAAATATAATTACACGCACTTCATACGTTTCAAAGGCTTTTATTGACAATTACATGACATTTATGCAAAGAGTCAGTATTTGCAGTGTTGGCCCTTCTTTTTCAGGACCTCTGCAATTCGACTGGGCATGCTCTCAATCAACTTCTGGGCCAATTCCTGACTGATAGCAACCCATTCTTTCATAATCACTTCTTGGAGTTTGTCAGATGGGATTAAGATCTGGGGAGTTTGCAGGCCATGGACCCAAAATGTCAACGTTTTGGTCCCCGAGCCACTTAGTTATCACTTTTGCCTTATGGCAGGGTGCTCCATAGTGCTGGAAAATGCATTGTTCTTCACCAAACTGTTGTTGGATTGTTGGAAGAAGTTGCTGTTGGAGGGTGTTTTGGTACCATTCTTTATTCATGGCTGCGTTTTGGGGCAAAATTGTAAGTGAGCCCACTCCCTTGGATGAGAAGCAACCCCACACATGAATGGTCTCAGGATGCTTTACTGTTGGCATGACACAGGACTGATGGAAGCGCTCACCTTTTCTTCTCCGGACAAGCCTTTTTCCAGATGCCCCAAACAATCGGAAAGAGGCTTCATCGGAGAATATGACTTAGCCCCAGTCCTCAGCAGTCCATTCACCAAACTTTCTGCAGAAGATCAATCTGTCCCTGATGTTTTTTTGGCTTCTTTGCTGCCCTTCTTGACACCAGGCCATCTTCCAAAAGTCTTCGCCTCACTGTGCGTGCAGATGCTCTCACACATGCCTGCTGCCATTCCTGAGCAAGCTCTGCACTGGTGGCACTCCGATCCCACAGCTGAATCCTCTTTAGGAGACGATCCTGGCGCTTGCTGGACTTTCTTGGACGCCCTGAAGCCTTCTTAACAAGAATTGAACCTCTTTCCTTTAAGTTCTTGATGATCCTATAAATTGTTGATTGAGGTGCAATCTTAGTAGCCACAATATCATTGCCTGTGAAGCCATTTTTATGCAACGCAATGATGGCTGCACGCGTTTCTTTGCAGGTCACCATGGTTAACAATGGAAGAACAATGATTTCAAGCATCACCCTCCTTTTAACATGTCAAGTCTGCCATTTTAACCCAATCAGCCTGACATAATGATCTCCAGCCTTGTGCTCATCAACATTCTCACCTGAGTTAACAAGACGATTACTGAAATTATCTCAGCAGGTCCTTTAATGACAGCAATGAAATGCAGTGGAAAGTTTTTTTTGGGATTAAGTTTATTTTCATGGCAAAGAAGAACTATGCAATTCATATGATCACTCTTCATAACATTCTGGAGTATATGCAAATTACTATTATAAAAACTTAAGCAGCAACTTTTCCAATTTCCAATATTTATCTAATTCTCAAAACTTTTGGCCACGACTGTACTCGCTGTGGTGAAACATTTGGAGCACAAATGCCTTGGCCATAACTACATGTTGCCTCTCGGCCAATTGGCAGGTGCTTTAAATAGCATACATCATAGATGCTTTTTATTGAGTGGTGGATGTCAATAAGAGGTTTTTTTTGTGATGTGTAAAGCATTAAAAAAGATAACTCCTTTAAGATGGAGAATATTCAATATTTTCAGTGCACTCCCTTTAATAAAAGTATTCCTCATGGTGAACGATTTGTCCAAAAGAAAAATCACCTCCCTTTGTGATTTACATAACTATACATCAGGGGATACAGATTTTTAGATATTCTTTAGGACTTGTAAAAGAAAAAATGCAATGGGTTGATTACAACTATCTCGAGCATTAAAACATAACCCAGAGGGATCTCATGCAATAAGTTCCTCATTTGCTAACATCTGGGGCTCGTTAGCAACATCTTGCTACATGGGATTTCTGTCTTGTTACAATGACAGGCACAAAGGAGGTTTAGAGAATGAAAACTCATTTTTCCTTAAAAGCAATCACAGTTCTACTCATAGGATCGTAATGGAAATGGAGACATAATCATATAATACAAGCATATACGTAAACCGGTATAATGTAAATTAATAGTTTTAGATAGCATTATACATAAACTGAAATCATCACAGAGTATTCTTTTATATTGCTGAATCGGAAAAAAGAAGATTTGCATGTACAATATATTGAAAATTCTTTATATCATATGAGGATGAATACAAAATAAGTTAAAAAGATAAATTAAATGAAAATTTCAATACTCTTGTTACTGTAGCCAAGCAGGTATATTCAAGTTTTAAAAAAATACTACAGAAGACCTTGGGTATTTTAGGTTCTGAATCATAATAACCAATATTTGTACTGTCTATCATTTTGGAATTTCCCTCAAAAATTTCCTCAAAATTTTGCATACTAGTGAATCTGAAACTTCTGTGATTTGTGTAAGATGAGTTAATCAAAATGGAATCCGCAAGTCAGCACAACATGGTCGAAAAGATGAAAAAGAGGGATCACATGACAACAGGAGGAGCCTTGGCTGGTAACTTGCCCATAATGCATTGACGTCAGCCTCAGCCAATAAGGAGTGACTATACTGTCAATAGCACCATATAAAATCTCAATCAGGAAATACATCCTTTTTATAGGGTTCTACATTGCTGTTTTAGGATATCTGACAGAGAGAAGGCGAGAAAAGAAATCCCACAATTTTTTACTGACATAAACAAAGGGGGTTTAGGCTTGATAGCTGGCTTAAGTCAATGACTATATGTACCCAAAATGGTACATCAAAAACTATACCTTGTCCTGAAAAATAAGCTCTCATACAGGTACATTAATGAAAAAAAAAACATAAAAGTTACAGCTCATGAAAAGTGATGATGAAAAAAGATGGTAACTGTGGTGTTAAACACACAGCTAGCTCAGTGTTTGTGAACATTTATTGAGATAATTGACCATCAGTTACATTTCATTCATAAACAGACAGAGAGAAAGGTTTTCGATAGGGACAAGATAGGAGTCAGTGAAATTGTGTAAAGCAGGATGTCAACCATTTTCATTGAGTACTACAGCAGGATTTAAAGCTACACCACTCAATTTTTTACAATATTAATCCTGGTGCTGTACATGTATAGTTAGTCACTGATATCAGTACACAGGGGCAGTCTTAAGTTCAGAAAAAGCAGAAGATTAAATATACAAATTACAACTCTTACTAAATCTTTTGTTTTTTAACATTAAGCTTTACAGGAGTGCTGTGGATTTTTTTAAAATATTATCTGTATTCTTGATCAAGTCAAGAACATAGGCACCCACTTGATTTAGACTTTCTAGGAGTGCTAAATATATTTATATGAATCTGCTCAGCTTCTCCTGTGCAATAACATGCTGACTGCAAATTATATTGCATTTAGTGGTGACAGGTCCTCTTTAATTTGCAGAAAAAAAAACCTCAGGATGAATGTATTTTAAGCGTTTAAATCATTCACAATAAATACACTTGTATGAGTATTAGAAAGTATAATTACAATATGGTGGCTCACTCCAAGCAGATTATGGAACCAGGTGCTGCTAACCCAAATTAGAGAGACACCCACCCTCTGATCAGGTGTAACTAATAAGGTAATAAGGTAATGGGTGAGCACTCTGGCACTTGGACTTAAATGTAAAATTTTATTAAATCGATTAGTTAGTACATGTACAAATTATAAAATGAATTAAAATGGGTTAAAACATCAAGATGCTGTTACCAACGGAGAAACAATGTACTGGAATCTAGCTCTTCAATTATACAAAGTCCAAACAATGTCCAAACAATGCAAACTATCTGGATAGTTATTATTAGTCGCGAAAATCCACTGGTTAGAGTGTCAGATTTCTAATATGGACGTGGGTTCCTGTCCCATATATATCAATCCGCGTCAAGAGCAGGTAGATGTCCAGGATATAGTTATAGTAGTAATTGTCTCTTTCACAGAGTTTACAGAGTGTGAGTCTCTGATATGGTCGCAAACTTGGTAGCCGTAGATGATATTTATAGCCTCATGGGCTGGTCAATATATTAGGAAGGAATATCTCTTACCTTCCTTCTTATCCAAACGAGGGTCGAGCGGTGCGGGTTGATACCAGCGTCACGCTCCCTGCTTCTCTCGCCGGCTATCCCGAACTATGGCGGGAGTTGGGGCGGGACTTAGTTTGTCCATACCTGTTACTCTTCCGGCATGGAACAAAGAAAGATGCCTCTTTGGTCTGTAATTTCTTGTTCCGATAGTGTTTGCTTTATCTTGCAACTCCAATATTCGTAGCGTGGCCACGCTAATAGTCACAGAGGTGCTTTTTACAGGTGTCCGATCCGGCCCAGACGCGTTTCGGGAATTGACCTTCCCTTCATCAGTGGTATCGTGACACCTGTATGCCTCCGCCTTTTATATCCAAGATAGCACCCAAAAAGTGGAAAACTGGATTTCTATTTTAAAATGCGATTTTTTACCAGCGTTTTTTTCTGCATGCGTTTTCCATGCGGTTTTTTAGACACATATGCGTTTTTTGTACTGCATGTTGCTTATGTTCTTGTAAACTTGGGGTATAAGTGGATTTGTTATACATGATTGCTTTATGGAGATATATCATTTTATAGTTTCTCATTAATGAATAAGTACATTCTCTGGTATCTGTATGTATAGAATTTGGCAACTCTTATTCCAGCCATCACAGATTAAACCAAATCATCTTGGACATATACAAATATATTTGAGGTATATGATGTGAATATAAAATAATAAATATATAAATATAAATACATAAAAATGTAAAAAATTTAAAACATTCAAATAATTAATATATCTTGTCGCAGTATACATTTTGTGGGGATCTTGCATGGACCCCAGAGATATGGTCGATCTTCATATTATATTATGACCCAATTTTTCTTATCCCATTATAACCAATTCCACTATATCTATGGCTAATCTACTGTCAGGTAAATGTATAGTGGATGTGTAGTTGATTGACATATTGATTAGATGCTAGAGGATACCACTGATGAAGGGAAGGTCAATTCCCGAAATGCGTCTGGGCCGGATCGGACACCTGTAAAAAGCACCTCCGTGACTATTAGCGTGGCCATGCTACGAATATTGGAGTTGCAAGATAAAGCAAACACTATCGGAACAAGAAATTACAGACTAAAGAGGCATCTTTCTTTGTTCCATGCCGGAAGAGTAACAGGTATGGACAAACCAAGTCCCGCCCCAACTCCTGCGATAGTTCGGGATAGCTGGCGAGAGAAGCAGGGAGCGTGACGCTGGTATCAACCCGCACCGCTCGACCCTCGTTTGGATAAGAAGGAAGGTGAGAGATATTCCTTCCTAATATATTGACCAGCCCATGAGGCTATAAATATCATCTACGGCTACCAAGTTTGCGACCATATCAGAGACTCACACTCTGTAAACTCTGTGAAAGAGACAATTACTACTATAACTATATCCTGGACATCTACCTGCTCTTGACGTGGAGTGATATATATGGGACAGGAACCCACGTCCATATTAGAAATCTGACACTCTAACCAGTGGATTTTCGCGACTAATATTAACTATCCAGATAGTTTGCATTGTTTGGACATTGTTTGGACTTTGTATATTTGAAGAGCTAGATTCCAGTACATTGTTTCTCCGTTGGTAACAGCATCTTGATGTTTTAACCCATTTTAATTCATTTTATAATTTGTACATGTACTAACTAATTGATTTAATAAAATTTTACATTTAAGTCCAAGTGCCAGAGTATTAGAAAGTATATGAAACATATTTCAGTTTTCAGCAATCTGTTTAGCTCAATCAGGAATATTTGTTTATCATCCCACTTGATTACTTAAGTTTTTTTGTAAAAAGGAAATTAATCCTTTAATGGATCTTTTTATTTTCTGCATGGCTTAGAGCTTATGCATGCACCCTCTGAAGCAGTTCTCCCTACATGATTGTATTATAAGCTCTCAGTGTTGCATTATATTGTGACTCAGTCATGAATCATATTCTGCCCCTTGTGTGCCTCTGTATACAAAATGTTGTGTTTCTTAAGCCTTAAGTAGGCTTCTACATTATAAATCTATATAGCATACAACAGTAAAATGGCCACGTGCATGGATCCTATTCTTGAAATTAGGTTGCATCCTTTGTCCAACAAGTAGATGTCCAAAAAATGTAATTGAAAACCTAAACAAAAAAACACAATGATGTGATATCATTCTAATCAGTGGAAAATTGGAACAGGGTTACTACACAGGAGCTGATGCTTACAGTGCTTTAAAAAAGTATTCATACAACGTGAACTTTTCCACTTTTTCACGTTACCCACAAAAGTAAATGTATTTTATTGGGATTTTATGTGATAGACCAACACAAAGTAACAAGTATGTATGAAGTAAAAACTAAATTATACATGGTTTAAACATTTTTTTTTATAAATAGAAATCTGAGACATGTAGCATGCATTTGTATTTAGCCTCCTGTATTCTGATACCCCTAAATAAAATCCAGTGTGACCAATTGCCTTCAGAAGTCAACTAATTAGTAAATAGAGTCCAGTATAACTACAGCTGATCTGTGAAGGCCTCACAGGTTTGTTAGTGAACATTAGTGATCAGACAGCATCATAAAAACCAAGGAACACACCAGACAGGTCAGGGATAAATTGGTGAAAAATGTAAAGCAGGGTTAAGTTATAAAAAAATATCCCAAGCTCTGAACATCTCACGGACCACTGTTCAATCCATCATCCAAAAATGTAAGGAGTATGGCACAACTTCAAACCTACCAAGACATGGCCATCCACCTAAACTGACAGCCCAGGCAAGAAGAGCACTAATTACAGAAGCAGCTAAGAGGCCCATGGTCACTCTGGAGGAGCTACAGCTCAGGTGAGAGAATCTCTCCACAGAATATCTATTAGTGTACTCCATAAATATGGCCTTTATGGAAGAGTGGCAAGAAGAAAGACATTTTTGAAAGCAAGCCATAAGAAATCCTGTTTGCTTTTTGCCATGTGGAGGTCAAAGTAAATATATGGAATGAAGTTACTCTTGTCATATGAGACCAAAGTAGAATTTTTTGGCCTAAATGCAAAACACTATCGGCCAGATTTATTATTACACTTACATCTTACTCCACTTTTATATATGTCCAAAGTCACTTTTGGCTGTCAGATTTATTAATGGTCCTTTAATACTGTGATAAATGTGGTTTGAAGGTAGCAGTTTATCCTTCAGTAAGCGGCTTTACAAAAGTCGCACGTCTTTACGACAAAGTCGCATGTTCTATTAAAAAGTCGCATAAGATAAGCATGGTCCTCACTGGAGTGAAATTGCGCAATTTTTTGCGACTTTTTTAAATTGTTGCAATAGTAAATCTGTCTAGAGATTAATTTACATAAGAAAACACGCCCACTTTCAGAAAACTGGCGAGCATAGCACAGAGCCAATAAAAGTAGCACATTTTGGTGCAGTTTTAGCGATTGCGCAAAAAATTGCAACTTTTTCACTCCGTTATTTAGACTTGAGCTAATGATAAATCTGGCCCTATGTGTGGAGGAAAACTAACACTGCACATCACCCTAAATTGATCATCCCCACCATGAAACTTGGTTGTAGCAGCATCATGATGTGGGGATTATTTTCTTCAGCAGTAACAGGGAAGCCAGTCAGCATTGATGAGAAGATGAATGGAGCTCAATACAGGGCAATCCTAGAGGAAAATCTGGTAGAGGCTGAAAAGACTTAAGACTGGGGCAGAGGTTCACAACCACAACCCTAAACATACAACCAGAGCTACAGTTGAATGGTTTAGATCAAAACATATTCATGTGTTAGAATGGCCCACTCAAAATTCAGACCTAAATCCTTTTGAGAATCTGTGGCAAGACTCGAAAATTGCTGTTCACAGAAGCTCTCCATCCAATCTGACTGAGCTTTAGCTGCAAAGAAGAATGGGCAAAAATGTCAGCCTCTAGATCAGCCATGCTCAACCTGCAGCCCTCCAGCTGTTGCAAAACTACAACTCCCAGCATGCTCTAACAGCCTACAGCTATCAGCCTACAGCAGGGCATTGTGGGAGTTGTAGTTTTACAACAGCTGGAGGGCCACAGGTTGAGCATGCCTGCTCTAGATGTTCAAAGCTGGTAGAGACATACCCCTAAAGACTTGAAGCTGTAATTGCAGGGAAAGGTGGTCCTACAAAGTATTGACTTGGGGAGCTTAATACAAATGCACGCCACACTTTCCAGATTTTTATAAAAAAAATTGAAAACCATGTATAATTTTATTTTTACTTCACACATACTTGCTTCCTTCTATTGGTCTATCACATAAAATCCCAATAAAATACATTGTTTGTGGGTGTAACATGAAAAATGGGGAAAAGTTCAAGGGGCATGAATACTTTTTCAAGACATGTACACTGCGTGCAGAATTATTAGGCAAATGAGTATTTTGACCACATCATCCTCTTTATGCATGTTGTTTTACTCCAAGCTGTATAGGCTCGAAAGCCTACTACCAATTAAGCATATTAGGTGATGTGCATCTCTGTAATGAGAAGGGGTGTGGTCTAATGACATCAACACCCTATATTAGGTGTGCATAATTATTAGGCAACTTCCTTTCCTTTGGCAAAATGGGTCAAAAGAAGTACTGGACAGGCTCAGAAAAGTCAAAAATAGTGAGATATCTTGCAGAGGGATGCAGCATTCTTAAAATTGCAAAGCTTCTGAAGCGTGATCATCGAACAATCAAGCGTTTCATTCAAAATAGTCAACAGGGTCGCAAGAAGCGTGTGGAAAAACCAAGGCGCAAAATAACTGCCCATGAACTGAGAAAAGTCAAGCGTGCAGCTGCCAAGATGCCACTTGCCACCAGTTTGGCCATATTTCAGAGCTGCAACATCACTGGAGTGCCCAAAAGCACAAGGTGTGCAATACTCAGAGACATGGCCAAGGTAAGAAAGGCTGAAAGACGACCACCACTGAACAAGACACACAAGCTGAAACGTCAAGACTGATTTTTCTAAGGTTTTATGGACTGATGAAATGAGAGTGAGTCTTGATGGGCCAGATGGATGGGCCCGTGGCTGGATTGGTAAAGGGCAGAGAGCTCCAGTCCGACTCAGACGCCAGCAAGGTGGAGGTGGAGTACTGGTTTGGGCTGGTATCATCAAAGATGAGCTTGTGGGGCCTTTTCGGGTTGAGGATGGAGTCAAGCTCAACTCCCAGTCCTACTGCCAGTTTCTGGAAGACACCTTCTTCAAGCAGTGGTACAGGAAGAAGTCTGCATCCTTCAAGAAAAACATGATTTTCATGCAGGACAATGCTCCATCACACACGTCCAAGTACTCCACAGCGTGGCTGGCAAGAAAGGGTATAAAAGAAGAAAATCTAATGACATGGCCTCCTTGTTCACCTGATCTGAACCCCATTAAGAACCTGTGGTCCATCATCAAATGTGAGATTTACAAGGAGGGAAAACAGTACACCTCTCTGAACAGTGTCTGGGAGGCTGTGGTTGCTGCTGCACGCAATGTTGATGGTGAACAGATCAAAACACTGACAGAATCCATGGATGGCAGGCTTTTGAGTGTCCTTGCAAAGAAAGGTGGCTATATTGGTCACTGATTTGTTTTTGTTTTGTTTTTAAATGTCAGAAATGTATATTTGTGAATGTTGAGATGTTATTTTGGTTTCACTGGTAAAAATAAATAATTGAAATGGGTATATATTTGTTTTTTGTTAAGTTGCCTAATAATTATGCACAGTAATAGTCACCTGCACACACAGATATCCTCCTAAAATAGCTAAAACTAAAAACAAACTAAAAACTACTTCCAAAAATATTCAGCTTTGATATTAATGAGTTTTTTGGGTTCATTGAGAACATGGTTGTTGTTCAATAATAAAATTAATCCTCAAAAATACAACTTGCCTAATAATTCTGCACTCCCTGTATTTAGTACCAAACATGCTGCAAAAACATTTTAGAGTCAGAGCCAGGGGCTTAAAAATATAAATATATGACCTATTATGTATTATTAATTGTAAAATTAATTCATTAAGTGCATAGATTGTATTATATTTACTTTCACAGGAATTTAGGAAAGTTTAGACATTTTCATATTTTGTGCTGTATCAATCTAAGGCCTTTTTTTTTTGCAAAAAGTAGCGATAACTAGCAAGGCTGTAGATTTGGAGTTGTGGAGTTAGATTTTGGTGGATAGGGTTGGAGTCAGAGTTGGACATTTGATTCACTGACTCCACAGATTCAGCAAAGTAAGGCTGCGTTCACACGGGCGAGTATTCCGCGCGGGTGCAATGCGGTAGGTGAACGTATTGCACCCGCACTGAATCCGGACCCATTCATTTCAATGGGGCTGTTCAGATGAGCGGTGATTTTCACGCGTCACTTGTGCGTTGCGTGAAAATCGCAGCATGCTCTATATTCTGCGTTTTTCACGCAACGCAGGACCTATAGAAGTGAATGGGTTGCGTGAAAATCGCAAGCATCCGCAAGCAAGTGCGGATGCTGTGCGATTTTCACGCATGGTTGCTAGGTGATAGTCTATTCACTGTATTATTTTCCCTTATAACATGGTTATAAGGGAAAATAATAGCATTCTGAAAACAGAATGCATAGTAAGTGATCAGTTGAGGGTTAAAAAAAAAAAAAAAAATTAACTCACCTTCTCCGTTTGTTCGCGTAAGTCCCGGTCTCTTCTTTACTTCTCAAAAGATGAACTATGGGCTAAAGGACCTTTGGTGACGTAAGATCACATGCTCCAATCACATGGTCCATCACCGCGGTGATGGACCATGTGATTGGAGCATGTGATCTGACGTCACCAAAGGTCCTTTAGCCCATAGTTCATCTTTTGAGAAGTAAAGAAGAGACCGGGACTTACGCGAACAAACGGAGAAGGTGAGTTAATTTTTTTTATTTTTTTTAACCCTCAACTGATCACTTACTATGCATTCTGTTTTCAGAATGCTATTATTTTCCCTTATAACCATGTTATAAGGGAAAATAATAACATCTACACAACACCGAACCCAAACCTGAACTTCTGTGAAGAAGTTCGGGTCTGGGTAGCACAGTCGTTTTTTTATCACGCGCGTGCAAAACACATTGCACCCGCGCGATAAAAACTGAACATCGGAACGCAATGGCAGTCAAAACTGACTGCAATTGCATTCCTACTCGCGCGGGTTTGCCGCAACACACCGGGACGCATCCGGAACTAATCCGGACACGCTCGTGTGAACGCAGCCTAATGCATCAAATTAATGCCTAATGTTATAACATTTTTGTTTACCTTTTTCTACTTAAAGGGGAATTCTGGTTGTTAGAAGTTATCCCCTATACACAGGATAGGGTAGAACTATTAGAATGGTGAGGGTCTTACCGATGGAACCCCACGATCATCAGAACAAGCACCCCGTATCCCCTGTAGCTCCCCTGAAATGAACGGAGTGGCCGGTTGCACATGCACGTGGCCGCTCCATTAATTTCTATGGGAATTCCAGAGATATCCAAGTCTATATCAGGAATTCCCATAGAAATTAATGAAGCAGCTGCAAACATGTCCGACCGCCGCTCTTTTCATTTCAGGGGGGCTGCAGAGGGTACGGGACCCCTGTTTTCTGATAAAAGCTGACAGCCAATGCATTACAATACAGGTTGTATTGTAATGCATAGCAGAGGGGATCAGACCCCAGATGTTGAAGTCCCAGAGTGAGACAAAAATAAAAACTTAAAAAAAAAGTGTTTTTCATAATTAAAAAAAATAAAGTGTCAAGTAAAAAAAATCCCAAAATAAAACACAGAAAATGGCTCTACAAAAATATCACATGATTCACCTCTCACCTGAACGCTGTAGAAAAAAATAAAATAAAAACTGTGCTAAAACAATCATTTTTTTGTCACCTTACATCACAAAAAGTGCAACACCGAGCGATCAAAAAGGTGTATGCCCCCTAAAATAGTACCAATCAAATCATCACCTCATCCCACAAAAAATGAGCCCCTACATAAAACAATTGGGAAAAAATAAAAAAAACGATGGCTCTCAGAATATGGAGACACTAAAGCATGATTTTTTTGTTTCAAAAATGATGTTATTGTGTAAAACTTAAAATAATTAAAAAAAAGTATACATATTAGGTATTGACTCGTCCATAAGAACCTGCTGTATAAAAATATCACATGAACTAACCCCTCAGGTGAACACTGTAAAAAATAAAAATAAAAACGGTGTAAAAACGGGGTCACCTTACATCACAAAAAGTGTAATACCAATCGATCAAAAAGTCATATGCACCCCAAAATCATACCATTCAAACCATCATTTCATTCCGCAAAAAATGAGAACCTACCTAAGACAATCGCCCAAAAAATTTAAAAACTATGGCTCTCAGAATATGGAGACACTAAAACATGATTTTTATTTTGTTTAAAAAATTATATTATTGTGTAAAACTTAAATAAATAAATAAGCATACATATTAGGTATTGCAGCATCTGTTACAACCTGTTGTATAAAAATATCACATGAACTAACCCCTCAGGTGTACGCCGTAATTATTATTTTTTAAACCGGTTTAAAAAAAGCAATTTTTTGTCACCTTACATCACACAAAGTGTAATACCAAGCGATCAAAAAGTCACATGCACCCCAAAATTGTACCAATCAAACCGTCATCTCATACTGAAAAAAATGAGCCCCTACATAAGACAGTCGCCCAAAAAATAACATACACTAAAAATTTATTTTTTTCAAAAATGCTCTATTATGTAAAACGGAAATAAACAACCAAAAAGAGTAGTCATATTTGGTATTGTCGCGTCCGTTACAACCTGCTCTACAAAAATAGCATATGATCTGACCTGTCAGATGAACATTGTAAAAAACAAAAAATAAAAACTGTGTCAAAACAGCTATTTTTGTTACCTTGCCTCATGAAAACTGTAATATAGAGCAGCCAAAAATCATATGTACTGTAAAATAGTACCAACAAAACTGCCACCTTATGCCATAGTTTCCAAAATAGGGTAACTTTTTTGGAATTTCTACTCATGGGGTGCATCAGGGGGTCATAAAATATGGCATGGCAACTTGGCCTTCCAAAAACTATATGGCGTTCCTTACTTCTGCGCCCTGCGGTGTGCCCGTACAGCAGTTTACGACTACATATGGGGTGTTTCTGTAAACTATAGAATCAGGGCAATAAATATTGAGTTTTGTTTGGCTGTTAACCCTTGCTTTGTTACCGTAAAAAAAATTGATTAACATGGAAAATCTGCAAAGAAGTGAAATTTTGAAATTTCATCTACATTTTCCTTTTATTCTTGTTGAACACCTGGTGGCCAACCTTACAGACACAAAGAGCCAGAAAAAAACAAAAAACACATGACTGCCAGGAGCCACAAGCTATACGTTTACACAAATATGCGTGCACACAACAGTATTACTGAAATTGAGTTATCAAACATTTAAAAGTGCCAGAAGTCTCACTAAAGCTGTCTACATTACAGGTAAGAAAGGTGGTTTACCTTTCCTACCTGTAATGTAGACAGCTTTAGTGAGACTTCTGGCAATCTTTGTTTTTCACAATGTTTTTCAAGATTTCTCAGATGACCGCCCATGCACAGATGACACCCTCATGCTCAGATGACCGCCCATGCACAGATGACACTTTCATGCTTAGATGACCGCCCATGCTCAGATGACTGCCCCATGCACAGATGACCACCCATGCACAGATGACCGCCCATGCTCAGATGACCGCTTATGCTCAGGTGACCGCCCATGCTCAGATGACCGCCCATGCTCAGATGACCGCTTATGCTCAGATGACCGCCCAAAGCTCAGATGACGCCCATGCCCAGATGACTGCCCAATGCCCAAACGACTGCCCAATGCCCAGATGACTGCCCATGCTCAGATGACTGCCCCATGCTCAGATGACTGCCCCATGCTCAGATGACCGTCCCATGCTCAGATGACTGCCCCATGCTCAGATGCAGCCCCATCCATGCTCAGATGACTGCCCCATGCTCAGATGATCGCCCATGCTCAGATGACCGCCTTATGCTCAGATGACCGCCCATGCTCAGATGACTGCCTTATGCTCAGATGACCGCCTTCTGCTCAGGTGACACCCTCATGCTCAGATGACCGCCCATGCACAGATGACACTTTCATGCTTAGATGACCGCCCATGCTCAGATGACTGCCCCATGCACAGATGACCACCCATGCACAGATGACCGCCCATGCTCAGATGACCGCCCATGCTCAGATGACCGCTTATGCTCAGATGACCGCTTATGCTCAGATGACCGCCCAAAGCTCAGATGACGCCCATGCCCAGATGACTGCCCAATGCCCAAACGACTGCCCAATGCCCAGATGACTGCCCATGCTCAGATGACTGCCCCATGCTCAGATGACTGCCCCATGCTTTTTCACAATGTTTTTCAAGATTTCTCAGATGACCGCCCATGCACAGATGACACCCTCATGCTCAGATGACCGCCCATGCACAGATGACACTTTCATGCTTAGATGACCGCCCATGCCCAGATGACTGCCCATGCTCAGATGACTGCCCCATGCTCAGATGACTGCCCCATGCTCAGATGACCGTCCCATGCTCAGATGACTGCCCCATGCTCAGATGCAGCCCCATCCATGCTCAGATGACTGCCCCATGCTTAGATGATCGCCCATGCTCAGATGACCGCCTTATGCTCAGATGACCGTCCATGCTCAGATGACTGCCCATGTTCGGGTGACTGCCCCATGCTCAGATGACCGCCCCATGCTCAGATGACCGCCCATGCTCAGATGATGCCCCATACTGAGATGACACCCCATACTTAGATGACGCCCGATGCTCAGATGACTCCCTCACCCCCATTCTGAGATCATGTGCGGGGGGTGATTTGACATAGAGGAGATGTGAGCATGGGTGTCTGATTTTTGGTGTCTTATGTGAGCACTGGGAGGCTTATTTTGGGGGTCTAATGAGGATTTGGGGGTCTTATCTGAGCTCATACTACCCCCATGTCAGATAAGACCCCCATGATCAGTACTTTAATAAAATAAAACTGTGTAGGAGCGGGTTTATCCTACCTCTGCTGCCGCTGCTCGGAGGACTATGATCTCCACAGTGACCTGACATGCACAGCGTCACCAATGACAATTAACCTTAAATACAGATACAGGAGGCGGGTGCTGGCAGAATCACATAGCTGACACCTGGCCTCTATGACAGCGCTGCGATCCCCGGCAGTTAACGCCTCAGGTGTGGCACCTAAGGGGTTAACTGCCACGGATCTCAGCTATCTCTGATAGAGGTCGGGTGCGGGCTATATTATTTTGCAGCCAGCATCCGCCTCCTGTATTTGAATAAATGAGTGAGTTAACTTCATTGGTGGCAGTGGCCACAGCCCCTCTCCTCCTCTTCCCCTCTTCGATCTCATTGATGGCAGCGGCAGCAGCACAGGGGGAAGGGGGGACTGCTTTCTTCTTCCTTTTCCCCTGTGCTGCTAATATTTTGATACCTGCAACATCCCTGGCCTGCTCCCCTGCGAACCGCATATGTAGAGGAGAGCCGCAAGTGAAGCGGCTCGCGAGAAGCGGGTTGGCCACCCCTGACCTAAAGGGTTAACAAAGTTTGTAAAATAAGTTTTGAATAACTTGATGTCACCGCCACTTCTGTGAGAAGGTCTGACAGACGTCCTTCTCTACCTCTTGCATGATGTTCTTTGTTTTGGTTTCACTTTCTCATCTAATTTTCTTCTCCCAGGTGTCACCTATTTAGACTAATCCTATTTCCTTTATATTCCCTCCCATACTGCCTCACTTTACGGTTTATACTACTTCCTGGATTGAAGTTTTCACTGCTGGAGTCTTCTGCTGCTGCTTGTTCAGATAAGTCCTTTGATGTATTGTGTTTCCTTGCTGGCTTGATTCTAGGTGACCCTGACTCCCTCCGTATGAAGTACAGGGAGCCGGTGGTCGTGTCCCCTCACTATTATAGAGTTTTCAGGTGTCACAAAGTCTTAGGTACGGGGGCATACAATCGTCTACCTTTGAGGCCCTTGTATGTGCTTAGCAGTCAGGGTGAGCTCTTAGGGTTTTATAGGGGTCACCTATATGCTCCTTAGTTTGGGATCAAGCCAGTCGGACGTTTATTCATAACTTCCAGCTATCTGCAACTTCATCTGTGACACTTGATGGGTGTAGTTTCTAAAATGGGGCCAGTTATGGGTGGTTTCTAAATATAAGCCCCACAAAGTACCTTCAGACTAGAATTGGTCCTTAAAAATTGGATTTTGGAAATTTTCTTAAAATTTTTAAGATTTGCTTCTAAAGGGTAATCCACCATTCATTCTGTTTTTAATATGTTGAAGATGAGGTACGCTAGCTTTATGGTTTTAATGTATAACAGAAAAAGGGGCAGATTTACCAAGAATAGCATATGCCAGTCTAATAAAAAGTCTGACAGAGTAAGATGTGCCAAATGTATTCATAAGTATTAATACATTTGTTACATCTTGGTACAGATGTAGCAATAATTATCATAATTCTTAACGCATTGAGTAAACATTAACAAAAAGTGTTAACCCCTTAAGGACCCGTGACGTACATGTACGTTATTTCTGTCCGGGACTTAAAGACCCGTGACATACATGTACTTCATGGTGATCGGGCGGGTGCAGGAGCTGCGCCTGCCCGATCAGCGGCAGGGGTCCGGCAGTCACTGATAGCCGGACCCCTGCTGCATGCACCGGCATCCGTGAAATCGCAAATGCCGGCGCATTAACCCTTGATGTGCCGCGGTCAGCGCTGACCGCGGCACGTGCCATGTCGGGCGGGGATCGGAGCTGCCATCGGGTCTCTGCGCTGCTGTGACGGGAACCCGATAGCAGGGAAGGCAGCGCAATGCTTTCCTTAGGCACCGGGGCTGCCTTCCCCGGGAGAGCCTGTGAGATCCAGCCCCCTGGATCTCACAGGCAGGAAGCTGTATGTGTAATACACACTGTATTACACTTACAGCCAATGCATTCCAATACAGAAGTATTGGAATGCATTTAAAAGGGGTTCAGACAAAAAATAAAGTGAAATAAAGGTTGAAAAAATTTAATTCCCCCCCCAAAAAAATGTAAAGTTTCAAGTAAAAAAAAAAAAAAGAGTAATTTTCCCCAAATAAAGTTAATTTCTTTTTTTTTTTAAATAGGGAAAAAAAGTAAACATATTAGGTATCACCACGTCCGTATTGACCGGCTCTATACATATATCACATGACCTAACCCTTCAGATGAACACCATCAAAAAAATTCAATTAAAACTGTGCTAAGTAAACCATTTATTGTCACGATACATCACAAAAAGTGTAATAGCAAGCGATCAAAAAGTCATATGCATCTCAAGATAGTGCCAATCAACCTGTCATCTCATCCCTCAGAAAATGAGCCCCTACATAAGACAGTCGCCCAAAAAATAATAAATAAACTATGGCTTTCAGAATGTGAAGACACAAAAAAAGTCTTTTTTTTCAAAAATTCTTTATTATGTAAAACTGAAACAAAAAAACTAAAGTAGTAGTCATATTTGGTATTGTCGCGTCCATAACAACCTGCTCTATAAAAGTAGCATATGATCTAACCTGTCAGATGAACGTAAATAACAAAAATAGAAAACGGTGCCAAAACAGAAACACCCCATATGTGGTCGTAAACTGCTGTATGGCCACACGGCAGTGTGCGGAAGGAAAGGAACGCCACATGGTTTTTGGAAGGCAGTTTTTGCTAGATTGGTTTTTTGACACCATGTCCCATTTGAAGCCCCCCTGATGCACCCCTAGAGTAGGAACTCTAAAAAAAGACCCCTTTTAAGAAACTACACCCTCAATGTATTTAAAACGGATTTTAAAAACTTTGTTAACCATTTAGGTGTTCCACAAAAGTTAATGGCAAATGGAGATGAAATTTCAGAATTTCTATTTTTTGTTACCTTGCCTCACAAAAAGTGTAATATAGAGCAACCAAAAATCATATGTACCCTAAAATAGTACCAACAAAACTGCAACCTTATCCCGTATTTTCTTTAATGAGGTCACTTTTTTGGTGCTTCTAATCTAGGGTGCATCAGGGGGGCTTCAAATGGGACATGGTGTCAAAAAACCAGTCCAGCAAAATTTCCCTTCCAAAAACCATGTGGCGTTCCTTTCTCTCTGCGCCCTGCCGTGTGGCCATACAGCAGTTTACGACCACATATGGGGTGTTTCTGTAAACTACAGAATCAGGGTAATAAATATTGAGTTTTAGTTGGCTGTTAACCCTTGCTTTGATACTGGAAAAAATTGATTAAAATTAAAAATTTGCCAAAAAATAGAAATTCTGAAATTTCATCTCCATTTGCCATTAACTGTTGTGGAACACTTAAAGGGTTAACAAAGTTTGCAAAATGAGTTTTGAATACCTTAAGGGGTGTAGTTTCTTAAATGGGGTCACTTTTGTGGAGTTTCTACTCTAGGGGTGCAAGGAAGAAAAGGCGTTCATAGGGTGAGTATGTAGAGACAAAACAGTGTCCTCTAAATTAAGGTGGGTAAATTCTGCTCACCTGTTTTGGTTGCACCGGATAGGGTGCAACCACAATGAAGGCACACTGGGGAAACAGCAAGTAACTGGTTTGTGCCGCCGACTGTGTCTATGACAACACTTTAGGCGGGGGCCAAGCCGCCGTTCAGGTGGACACTGGAACTAGTAATGGGGCTCCTCTGGACTTTAATGGTCTAGTGAGTGTGTGGACCATTAAAGTCCAGAGGAGCGCCATTACTACTCTAGGGGTGCATCAGAGGGGCTTCAAATGGGACATGGTGTCAAAAATCCAGTCCAGCAAAATCTGCCTTCCAAAAACCATATGGCGTTCCTTTCCTTCTGCGCCCTGACATGTGCCCGTACAGCAGTTTACGACTACATATGGGTTGTTTCTGTAAACTACGGAATCAGGGCAATACATATTGAGTTTTGTTTGGCTGTTAACCCTTGCTTTGTTAGCGTAAAAAAATGATTCAATTGGAAAATCTGCCCAAAAAATGAAATTCTGAAATTTAATCTCAATTTTCCATTCATTCTTGTGGAACACCTAAAGGGTTAACAATGTTTGTAAAATCAGTTTTGAATACCTTGAGGGGTGTAGTTTCTAAAATGGGGTCATTTCTGGGTGGTTTCTATTACGTAAGCCTCACAAAGTGACTTCAGACCTGAACTTGTCCAAATTTTAAGATTTGCTTCTAAACTTCTAAGCCTTCTAACGTCCCTAAAAAAGAAAATGTAATTTACAAAATGATCCAAACATGAAGTAGACATATGGGGAATGTAAAGTAATAACTATTTTTGGAGGTATTACTATCTATTATAGAAGTAGAGAAATAGAAATTTGCAAATTTTTTTTTTTTTTTGGTAAATTTGGTATTTTTTTTATAAATAAAAATTAACATTTTTAAATCAATTTTACCACTGTCATGAAGTACAATATTTGACGAGAAAACAATCTCAGAATGGCCTGGATGAGTAAAAGCGTTTTAAAGTTATCACCACATAAAGTGACAAATTAGATTTGCAAAAAATGGCCAAGTCCTTAAGGTGAAATATGGCAGGGTCCTTAAGAGGTTAATTGACTTGTTCAATTGCTTTTTTGCTGTGATATCATGGTGAGACATGACATCACATTCAAGATTAGAACTGCTGCATCTGAATGTTAAATCTATGCCAGTATAACAAAACAATAACAAACATAGGTGCACTCTGCAGTCTCACTAATTCTCAAACTGATTTTAAAATTGAGAGATTAGTCAACATGTCCTACGGTGTAGAACATGTCTTAAGCCCGGACACCACGACAAGGTTTCTCAAGTAGCCCGGGACCCTACACTCTCCTACCTGAGCCATATGGGCAATACCAGGAGCCAGTGGGCCAATTACAGGAGCATAGGGCCGACTCGCAAACAACTCACCAGTTACCTCCAGCATGTGGCCATGCTTGCAATGGGAGGAGGGAGGAGTCTGTGAGTCCCACTCAAGACTTGCTGATATAGCCCAGGCTTCACAGGTGCACCTAAATGTGACCTGTAGATGGAAAACAGGCACATTTAAATAGGAGTTTATACACCTCCAGGAATCTATATATACAAACTAAGAAGACAGATTGGCATCAGCAGGAGCTGCTCAAACCCACATGCAGTTGTGCATATATATAGGGGAGCAAATCCTGCACTTGTGGCCCGTTGCTAATGGCAATCCCCAGCAAAATGCATACAATGGAGGATGCCCGCGGCGAACCACAAGTACCACAATAGACATCCTACACAAGGTAACAAGTGCGGATGTGATAATTAATATAACAATATAACAAAACAATAACAAACATAGGTGCACTCTGCAGTCTCACTAATTCTCAAACTGATTTTAAAATTGAGAGATTAGTCAACATGTCCTACGGTGTAGAACATGTCTTAAGCCCGGACACCACGACAAGGTTTCTCAAGTAGCCCGGGACCCTACACTCTCCTACCTGAGCCATATGGGCAATACCAGGAGCCAGTGGGCCAATTACAGGAGCATAGGGCCGACTCGCAAACAACTCACCAGTTACCTCCAGCATGTGGCCATGCTTGCAATGGGAGGAGGGAGGAGTCTGTGAGTCCCACTCAAGACTTGCTGATATAGCCCAGGCTTCACAGGTGCACCTAAATGTGACCTGTAGATGGAAAACAGGCACATTTAAATAGGAGTTTATACACCTCCAGGAATCTATATATACAAACTAAGAAGACAGATTGGCATCAGCAGGAGCTGCTCAAACCCACATGCAGTTGTGCATATATATAGGGGAGCAAATCCTGCACTTGTGGCCCGTTGCTAATGGCAATCCCCAGCAAAATGCATACAATGGAGGATGCCCGCGGCGAACCACAAGTACCACAATAGACATCCTACACAAGGTAACAAGTGCGGATGTGATAATTAATATAACAATATAACAAAACAATAACAAACATAGGTGCACTCTGCAGTCTCACTAATTCTCAAACTGATTTTAAAATTGAGAGATTAGTCAACATGTCCTACGGTGTAGAACATGTCTTAAGCCCGGACACCACGACAAGGTTTCTCAAGTAGCCCGGGACCCTACACTCTCCTACCTGAGCCATATGGGCAATACCAGGAGCCAGTGGGCCAATTACAGGAGCATAGGGCCGACTCGCAAACAACTCACCAGTTACCTCCAGCATGTGGCCATGCTTGCAATGGGAGGAGGGAGGAGTCTGTGAGTCCCACTCAAGACTTGCTGATATAGCCCAGGCTTCACAGGTGCACCTAAATGTGACCTGTAGATGGAAAACAGGCACATTTAAATAGGAGTTTATACACCTCCAGGAATCTATATATACAAACTAAGAAGACAGATTGGCATCAGCAGGAGCTGCTCAAACCCACATGCAGTTGTGCATATATATAGGGGAGCAAATCCTGCACTTGTGGCCCGTTGCTAATGGCAATCCCCAGCAAAATGCATACAATGGAGGATGCCCGCGGCGAACCACAAGTACCACAATAGACATCCTACACAAGGTAACAAGTGCGGATGTGATAATTAATATAACAATATAACAAAACAATAACAAACATAGGTGCACTCTGCAGTCTCACTAATTCTCAAACTGATTTTAAAATTGAGAGATTAGTCAACATGTCCTACGGTGTAGAACATGTCTTAAGCCCGGACACCACGACAAGGTTTCTCAAGTAGCCCGGGACCCTACACTCTCCTACCTGAGCCATATGGGCAATACCAGGAGCCAGTGGGCCAATTACAGGAGCATAGGGCCGACTCGCAAACAACTCACCAGTTACCTCCAGCATGTGGCCATGCTTGCAATGGGAGGAGGGAGGAGTCTGTGAGTCCCACTCAAGACTTGCTGATATAGCCCAGGCTTCACAGGTGCACCTAAATGTGACCTGTAGATGGAAAACAGGCACATTTAAATAGGAGTTTATACACCTCCAGGAATCTATATATACAAACTAAGAAGACAGATTGGCATCAGCAGGAGCTGCTCAAACCCACATGCAGTTGTGCATATATATAGGGGAGCAAATCCTGCACTTGTGGCCCGTTGCTAATGGCAATCCCCAGCAAAATGCATACAATGGAGGATGCCCGCGGCGAACCACAAGTACCACAATAGACATCCTACACAAGGTAACAAGTGCGGATGTGATAATTAATATAACAATATAACAAAACAATAACAAACATAGGTGCACTCTGCAGTCTCACTAATTCTCAAACTGATTTTAAAATTGAGAGATTAGTCAACATGTCCTACGGTGTAGAACATGTCTTAAGCCCGGACACCACGACAAGGTTTCTCAAGTAGCCCGGGACCCTACACTCTCCTACCTGAGCCATATGGGCAATACCAGGAGCCAGTGGGCCAATTACAGGAGCATAGGGCCGACTCGCAAACAACTCACCAGTTACCTCCAGCATGTGGCCATGCTTGCAATGGGAGGAGGGAGGAGTCTGTGAGTCCCACTCAAGACTTGCTGATATAGCCCAGGCTTCACAGGTGCACCTAAATGTGACCTGTAGATGGAAAACAGGCACATTTAAATAGGAGTTTATACACCTCCAGGAATCTATATATACAAACTAAGAAGACAGATTGGCATCAGCAGGAGCTGCTCAAACCCACATGCAGTTGTGCATATATATAGGGGAGCAAATCCTGCACTTGTGGCCCGTTGCTAATGGCAATCCCCAGCAAAATGCATACAATGGAGGATGCCCGCGGCGAACCACAAGTACCACAATAGACATCCTACACAAGGTAACAAGTGCGGATGTGATAATTAATATAACAATATAACAAAACAATAACAAACATAGGTGCACTCTGCAGTCTCACTAATTCTCAAACTGATTTTAAAATTGAGAGATTAGTCAACATGTCCTACGGTGTAGAACATGTCTTAAGCCCGGACACCACGACAAGGTTTCTCAAGTAGCCCGGGACCCTACACTCTCCTACCTGAGCCATATGGGCAATACCAGGAGCCAGTGGGCCAATTACAGGAGCATAGGGCCGACTCGCAAACAACTCACCAGTTACCTCCAGCATGTGGCCATGCTTGCAATGGGAGGAGGGAGGAGTCTGTGAGTCCCACTCAAGACTTGCTGATATAGCCCAGGCTTCACAGGTGCACCTAAATGTGACCTGTAGATGGAAAACAGGCACATTTAAATAGGAGTTTATACACCTCCAGGAATCTATATATACAAACTAAGAAGACAGATTGGCGGGGGCGGAGCCAGCACCAGAGCCGGATGGTCGTGTGAGGTGCTGCTCTCCTGCTAGCATATCCCTCACAGCACTTTATAACAAGCTAACTGGACTGTAAAATGGTCAAGATCGGGGGCCAAAAGCCTGCTGACCAAACAGGTCACACCAGATCCCTGAATCAGACTGGAGAGATCGAGAAATTTATCAAAAAGACGGCGGCTGGAGCAGTCAGCAAAGAATCCAAGATGGCGCCCGGGACGCCTCGCTCCAGCCACAAACAAGCAGCAGCTGCATTCGTCGATACGGTAGGAGAAGATCCCTGTGACACAGAGTGTCTGCCTATATCTAGGGCTTACCTCAAAGAAGCGCTAGCTGATGCCTTGGGCCCCCTTAGCCTAGACCTCTCTTCTATCAAAGAAGATGTGCGCCATATAGGCAGAAGGGTGGAAGTATTGGAAGACACCCAGGCCGCGATTTTGCAACACCAGAGTGAGGTGTCCTCCAGCCTGTCTCTTGCACAGAACCATATCAACTCCCTCTATACCGCTATGGAAGACCAGGAGAACAGAAGCAGGAGAAATAACCTCCGCTTCAGAGGCATCCCTGAAACGGTCACTGCAATAGATATCCCAGAAACTGTTATGCAGATTTGTTTTAAACTACTAGGCCCTGACTCGATCCATGAAGTGCTAATAGAAAGGGCACACAGAGCACTCCGGCCCAAACCACAACCTAATGAGCCTCCTAGAGATGTCATCTGCAGATTTTTACACTTCCAAGTGAAGGAAGCTATAGCGACCAGCTCCAGAAATGCCAGCTCTGTGGAATGGGAGGGAAACCCCATTACCATTTTTCAGGACTTAGCCCAATCAACCCTGAGAAAACGCAAAGCGTTGAAACCACTCACAGACCTACTACGCCATCATAAGATTATATACAGATGGACATTCCCATTTGGCATATCCTTCCTCCATGATGGACGCCGCATCCATATTGCTTCATTTGGAGACCTGGATAAAGCCTACGACCTTCTTCAGATTTCACCACTCCCTATAGAAAATTGGGACATGGTCCAGAACTTGACCACCTTACCAGACCTACCTGTGGTTACACCTTGGGAACCGCTTCAAACTCCCAAATCTCAAAGATTCAGAAGAGGGAACTTACCAACTACTCCGAAACGTTTAGCCCTAGCGGATAAGTAACCTGCCTGAGATCCTCCTTCCAGTTATTAGGGTTCCATGGAACTTAATTCGCGGACCTTTACACTAATAATTATACATTAGAATGTTATGCTTCGCAGGGATTACTTCAGTCACTGAGTGGGAATGTTAGCACTTTTATTTTATTTTATTCTATTTTACTTTATTTTATTTTCAATGCCCATCCATTTGCCATATCTCTAGTCAGGGATGGATATAGAAATAATGGGGATCCTTTGTTCTCTATTGTATATAGGTTTAAGATTACCAAAGAAATAGAAGGAAGAGTTTACTCTTTGCCTCACAAACATATGTTCTTAGTAGATAAATAGCTCAATATGCTCTCCTATCCCCTAAAGTGGGGGATCTACTATAAACAATATATGGAAAGGTGCTATTACTAGAATACTATTACATCACTCACCAAGTGACAAATTGTCATATACTGGATGGGGAGCCTGGCTTAACCCTTTTTTTTCATTTTTTCTGGTCATGTTCTGCTCCTTACCCAGTATTAGACGACGAGACAGTAGGGAGCTCCTCCCAGAGTTTCCCATCTGTTTTAAGGTTAAAATAGTCACGTTACTAATTATCAAGATCTACTTACCTACTACATAAATACGCTTTCCCATATCCAAGAAGTTGTAAGAGGCATATACACTGACACACCTACATCTTGTAATCCTATGCACTACTATTATCCCCATTAATGGCTATGGGCAGACATTCCTCCCACTATCATTTGTTCCCTGCTTGTTTACTTTAAAACGAGTTAAAATTATTAAGATTCTGTTTACATCTTTACAGACCTTCTATATCTCTCACTAAGTTAAATTAAGTCCAAACACTCCAGTATAAGTAGCATTACAGAGGGTAATGCAACTGGGTATTTTTCCCTTTCCCCCCATATATGCTGCCTAAACAGAAAGGCGCAGATGTTATGACTTACCTAATTCGGATGAAACTTACTCATCCTTTGTCTTTAACCATAATTTTACTTTGTGTTTCATTTTGTTATTGTTTTGACAGGTACTCTGAAACTGATTTAATGCTTTCTCGAATGAGTGAACAGTTGTCTACACAGATTTGGATTTTGAAAGATGGGATTTTCCTGAATAGTTGGATGCTCTTGGGCTTCCCTGGTGGCCGCACTCCCTCCTCCGCCCTGATGGTGATTATTCAAGTCTCTTATGCTATATCAATTAGCCCCCCCCCCCCTCCCTCTTTTTTCTTTAGTAAGACATGACAGATTTTAAATTGGTTTCCTACAATGTCAAGGGAATGAGATCCCCTTCTAAGAGGTCCCAGATTTTCTCCCTCCTGCACAAAGAGAGGTGCTCAGTGATCTTTTTACAGGAAACACACTTCAAGCACGGAAATTACCCTAATCTCTCATACTCTAAATTCCCTAACTGGTACCACTGTGGTGCTGGGGGTGCGGCCTCGAGGGGAGTCAGCATTGGTTTCAGTAGAGGGTTTCCCTTTCAGTATAAATCTCATATACAAGATCCAGAGGGTCGTTACCTGATCCTGATTGGCCAAGTAGGGCAATCCTTATATACTTTCGCAAATCTATATGCTCCAAATGTAGACCAAAACGGTTGGATCACCCCAGTCCTATCTCTGATTGAGAAACATAGGGAAGGTTTTCTGATTATGGCAGGTGACCTTAACATAGCTTTAAACCCTTCAAAAGACACCTCTTCTAAAAAATCTCCAGCCTCATCAAAGACTCTCAGGTTGTTGCAAATAAAACTGCATAACCTTGGAGTTCTGGATATTTGGCGCTGCCACAACCCTGAAACAATTGATTATTCCTTTTATTCCTCGGCCAATAGTTCATACAGTAGGATTGACTATATTTTTATACCAAAGGACAAACTGCAACTAACCTCATTTCCAAAAATTGGAAATATTACCCTGTCCGACCATGCCCCGATTTACTGTGAAATACGCCCAGATCATAACACTGCTAGACGATCTAATTGGAGATTCAATGAATCCTTATTAAATAACACAAAATATACCGCCCTTATAGCCTCCTATCTTGAGGAGTACTTCCAAATAAATAATACCCCTGAGATATCCCCACAAGTTTTATGGGACGCTCATAAAGCTTACATAAGAGGCAGGTTGATTGGTCTCTGCTCTCATCTGAAAAAGGAATCAGAGAAAAAGCTCAATGACCTGCTGTCAAAAATACATATGGCAGAGAAAGCCCATAAACAATCCCTAACAGATCAGCAACTAGCGGAACTTTCTTCCCTTAGAGCTCAATTAAAAAACTTTCTTAATGAACGCTCAGCTAAACTTTTCTTGTCAGTGCAACAGAAATTTTTTGCCCATGGCAATAAAGCGTCTAAATACGTGATGAACCGCATTAAACAGAGAAGAAATTCCCGATATGTACAATCTCTTAAGTCTCAGCAAGGAGATTTAATGTTCAAGGCTGAGGAGATAGCTGATCAATTCAGGTTATTTTATAACTCCCTTTACAACCTTCCAGTCCCTGACTTGCCTGACCCTTCTAAATGCAGAGAAGCCAACATTAATTCTTTTCTGGACACCCTTAACCTCCCAACCTTATCCTCAATACAACAAGAATCTTTAAGCAGACCCTTTACCATCTCTGAGCTAGAAACCGCCATCAAATCGACCCCCAGGGGTAAATGTCCGGGCCCGGATGGTCTTCCTATAACGTATTTCTCAACTTTCAAAAACATACTTCTACCAAACCTATTACCTATTTGTAACCTAGCTATGGCTAACACCCCACTTTCTCCCGACATGACTAGGGCTACTATAATAATAATACCCAAAGAGGGTAAGGACCTTACATTGTGCTCCAACTATCGCCCAATTTCCCTACTTAATGTAGATCTTAAACTTATCGCTAAGATGTTGGCCACTAGACTACAAATTCTCCTACCCGAGCTAATACATCCAGACCAGGTAGGCTTCGTGAAGGGGAGAGAGGGGAAGGACAATACCGCAAAAATACTTGACTCCTTATATTATGCCTCACATAAACATACTCCCTTGGTCCTGATTGGCACGGACGCCGAGAAAGCATTTGATAGAGTGGATTGGACTTACATTAGATTGACTCTGTCAAAATTTCAACTCCCAGAAGCTTATCTAAATGCAATATTTGCAATGTACACGTGCTCCTCGGCGTCCGTGTCGGTCAATGGCTTACTATCCTCCTGCTTTACCATTAGAAATGGGACGAGACAGGGGTGCCCCCTCTCACCCCTATTATTTGTGTTAATAATGGAAACTCTCTTGCAAACTCTTAGGCAAAGTAATGATATTAAAGGCCTAAAAGTTAGAACTCGAGAATTCAAATTAGCAGCCTTCGCTGATGATTTGTTAATCATTACCACCAACCCACATAAATCCATGCCCAAGATCCTATCTACGCTTAGCCTTTTTGGTTCCCTCTCTAACTTCAAGATCAATCCCTCCAAATCCCAAGTACTCCATACAGGCCTATCCCCTACTAGCATCTCCTCTTTACAAACAAACTCCCCTTTTAACTGGCAAACCCAACAACTAACCTACTTAGGGGTCAAACTATCCCCCCGTTTAGCTGATCTTTTCAATTTAAACTACAAACCCCTCTTAGCATCTATGCAGAAACAATTAGAATCCCTGGAATCTCACTATCTATCATGGTTTGGTAGAAAAAATATCTTTATGTCCTTGATTATGCCGAAACTCACCTATCTGATGCAGGTTCTCCCTATTGAAATACCCAAAACATATTTTGCCTCTCTGAATAAAATTATTCGCAAGTTTATTTGGCAAGGCAAAAACCCACGTATCTCTTTTGACACATTAACTAAACCAAGACCTTTAGGTGGCATTGGTCTCCCTGACCCTGAAACCTATATGAAAGCAATTCAACTCTCTAGAGTTATAGACTTTATTAGAGAACCAATTCACAAATTCTGGCCCAAGTTAGAAAATGCGCTACTTCCATCCCCAATTCGAGCCCTTTTGCTAGCCAATAAACCACATCCGCCACTGGTTTCAATTACCAACCCTCTAACTCGTAACACTCTTAAGACTTGGAAATGGTTCACAACCAACCCAGAAAGTCCTATATTACCATCCCCCCTTTTGCTTATTAAAGATATTATTGATTTGGCACCCAAGGAGCTAAGGGAGAGCTGTCCAATCACTTTAAGAAATTCGGAGATTGCTGTCTCACAACTGCTAGACGAAGAGGGCTGTATTCTCTCAGGCCCGGATATATGCAAATTGTTAAAAACACAGATCCATAACCGCTTGGTACAGCACTTCCTCAAGACAGAGGCTCTTCTTTGGGCAAAAAAAACTTCCCAATCAGGAGAATCTAGTTGGTTCGAGGTAATGCTCAGTTCTAAGATATACCCACCCAAAACCATTTCTAAAATATATAAACATCTGAAGTCGCCCCCCTCCCTTCCTAAGCCAGCAATTGTGGGTCTCTGGGAAAGAGATTTACAACGTAACCTGTCACCCCAAGAGATCACTAAACTCTTAATCTCCCCTCACAGATTATCTAGATGTATACGCATACAGGAAAATAGCTACAAAATCCTTATGCGTTGGTACAAGACCCCAGATAAAACATGTAGGTACAGCTCGAATGCCTCTGACATTTGCTGGAGATGCCACACGTCGAAAGGCACATTCATGCATATCTGGTGGTCCTGTGACCTAATTAAGCCTTGGTGGGAGAAAATTCTCCAACTTTGCAATCAGATTTGTCACTCATCTCTCCCTTGCTCACCTGAAATAGCCCTTATATCCTTAGGAGTGGGTGGAGTGGGATTACATAAATCTTCCCTCTTCTTACTTTTATTGGCAGCAGCTAGACTACTTCTACCAACACATTGGTTGTCTTCTGATATCCCTAGTATTGACCATTGGATCAATAAGGTAGACCAGATATACAGGCTAGAAGAAATCTCCCACTGGGAGTCTCACTCCAGATCTACCTTTTTGAAGATTTGGTCGCCATGGAAAACTTATAGGGGTTTTGTATAATTGAATTCTTATCTGTTTATCCAGGTGGGGTTGATCATATATTCACATGATGTCGATAAAATCCTGATAACCTTATGTGGCTTCTTCTCTTTACACCAGGAGATGTGCTTGATTGTGCCTGACATTCTGTTCAACCAGAGTTTTATTTAGGTCAAGTTCTTTGCTAATACCTGTCTATGTTGGGCTTGATTTGCCCACCAATTATTTTAACATGTGATATTCTTTTTCGAATATACTTGATGCTTCCTTTTATGTCACATGTATTGTTGATACAATTTGTCTTCATGCATGTACCTTGCTATGATAAACATAAAACAATAAAAAATTGTTAATAAAAAAAAAATAAAAAAAAAAAAAAAAAGAAGACAGATTGGCATCAGCAGGAGCTGCTCAAACCCACATGCAGTTGTGCATATATATAGGGGAGCAAATCCTGCACTTGTGGCCCGTTGCTAATGGCAATCCCAAGCAAAATGCATACAATGGAGGATGCCCGCGGCGAACCACAAGTACCACAATAGACATCCTACACAAGGTAACAAGTGCGGATGTGATAATTAATATAACAATATAACAAAACAATAACAAACATAGGTGCACTCTGCAGTCTCACTAATTCTCAAACTGATTTTAAAATTGAGAGATTAGTCAACATGTCCTACGGTGTAGAACATGTCTTAAGCCCGGACACCACGACAAGGTTTCTCAAGTAGCCCGGGACCCTACACTCTCCTACCTGAGCCATATGGGCAATACCAGGAGCCAGTGGGCCAATTACTGGATTTGCTCCCCTATATATATGCACAACTGCATGTGGGTTTGAGCAGCTCCTGCTGATGCCAATCTGTCTTCTTAGTTTGTATATATAGATTCCTGGAGGTGTATAAACTCCTATTTAAATGTGCCTGTTTTCCATCTACAGGTCACATTTAGGTGCACCTGTGAAGCCTGGGCTATATCAGCAAGTCTTGAGTGGGACTCACAGACTCCTCCCTCCTCCCATTGCAAGCATGGCCACATGCTGGAGGTAACTGGTGAGTTGTTTGCGAGTCGGCCCTATGCTCCTGTAATTGGCCCACTGGCTCCTGGTATTGCCCATATGGCTCAGGTAGGAGAGTGTAGGGTCCCGGGCTACTTGAGAAACCTTGTCGTGGTGTCCGGGCTTAAGACATGTTCTACACCGTAGGACATGTTGACTAATCTCTCAATTTTAAAATCAGTTTGAGAATTAGTGAGACTGCAGAGTGCACCTATGTTTGTTATTGTTTTGTTATATTGTTATATTAATTATCACATCCGCACTTGTTACCTTGTGTAGGATGTCTATTGTGGTACTTGTGTTTCGCCGCGGGCATCCTCCATTGTATGCATTTTGCTGGGGATTGCCATTAGCAACGGGCCACAAGTGCAGGATTTGCTCCCCTATATATATGCACAACTGCATGTGGGTTTGAGCAGCTCCTGCTGATGCCAATCTGTCTTCTTAGTTTGTATATATAGATTCCTGGAGGTGTATAAACTCCTATTTAAATGTGCCTGTTTTCCATCTACAGGTCACATTTAGGTGCACCTGTGAAGCCTGGGCTATATCAGCAAGTCTTGAGTGGGACTCACAGACTCCTCCCTCCTCCCATTGCAAGCATGGCCACATGCTGGAGGTAACTGGTGAGTTGTTTGCGAGTCGGCCCTATGCTCCTGTAATTGGCCCACTGGCTCCTGGTATTGCCCATATGGCTCAGGTAGGAGAGTGTAGGGTCCCGGGCTACTTGAGAAACCTTGTCGTGGTGTCCGGGCTTAAGACATGTTCTACACCGTAGGACATGTTGACTAATCTCTCAATTTTAAAATCAGTTTGAGAATTAGTGAGACTGCAGAGTGCACCTATGTTTGTTATTGTTTTGTTATATTGTTATATTAATTATCACATCCGCACTTGTTACCTTGTGTAGGATGTCTATTGTGGTACTTGTGGTTCGCCGCGGGCATCCTCCATTGTATGCATTTTGCTGGGGATTGCCATTAGCAACGGGCCACAAGTGCAGGATTTGCTCCCCTATATATATGCACAACTGCATGTAAATCTATGCCAGCAATGGGATGGTGTAGATTTCAGCTATAATCTAGACCAGCTTTCTAGTGTAAATTATATTAAATGTGTGGGGCCCAGGGACCTCTCCTGCTTCATCTAAGCCACAACTACTTTTAAAAAAAGTTTTGCAAGGCTTGAAAAAACAAATACTAATAATCATATTGCAGAATTTTTATTTCATGGCGCTCTATAGAGGTCAATATAATACATAAAGAGTGACCTTTCAGTTCAAAATGACCTGACCTGACATACAGTAGATTGCTTTGCAGTGAAAAATACCAGGAGTATTGAACATCAATGTGCAGCGAAATGGCATGATCAGAGCCTCCACAGTGATTGTTGTACGTTGGTGTTCAATAATCTGTGTCTGAGGTAGGCCAGGTAAGTTGGACCAAAACGTCCCTTTTTGGACTACCATCAAATACATTTACGGTATGTGCCAAGTTCTTGGTCATTGGTGTAATATGGAGTAAAATCCTACTCAAGCACCACTGTTATATTAGAGTGATCTGCATCCTCGCCATTAGAAACTCAAAAAAGCCATGATTTCTTGTGCAAAATTCTATTTGCACAAATATTTCTGACTCTTGTACTCTATAAATCTGTTGTAAAGCTTTGATAAATTTCCCCCAAATCTACCGTTACCTTAATGTCTTAAATGAGTTGTCCAGTCACTTAAAACTTTTTGCCAAAAGCTTAGAATGCTATAAAACAGCAAATGGGGTAAAAATCAATTGACCAATCCCCGCTGCTCCAGTGTCGCCACTTCCAGGTCACCAGTCTGTCTGTGATGTCTGACTTCTGCAACTATCTAAAAAAAGATAGATACAGATGCAGCATTCCTTAGCTTAACTACCTTGGCACACTACTGTACACTGGTAATGTATGTATTTGTACAAATAGCTTAGACCGCCGATGATCAAGATAAGGCATGCTACATCTGTATGGTGGAACTGTAAATATGTTAAAGGAAATCTGGTCTGGGTAAAGGAGTAGTCTTCTCAAGTAGATGTTCTTCTGGGCAGGTTTTTACTGTATGTGCATTCATTTTTTCAATTCACTGTATTCATTTTTTTCAAGAAATAGTTAATAGTTTACTTCCAGCAGACAAAAAGACATTTTCTACAACAAAACCAGGATTATAAGTGAATGGTTCATTGAATAGCATGGTAATGAGCTGCTGGATTCTTTTAATTTATTTCCAACAGCTGTGAGAAGCCGTTAATGTACAGGTGGTAAACAGTTGGCATTTCTAATTCAGGCACTTTAGTCTTATCAAAACAAGGAATAAAACTAAATGAAGACAAATGATTAGCAAGAAGAAGACTGGCCACAAATATGAAAGTCCTCAGTACAGAGCATGAACAAAGTGAGGAAAGATTTCAGTAAGAAGGGTGTGCAGGGAATAGTATTACAGATTATAGTACTGAAGGATACAGCTACTGGAAAAACTCTATATAGTTCATTTCAATTATTTACAACGGTTTATTAAAACCAATGTATTAAAGGAGTTATCTGATTTTAAGAGGAAACTGGACAACACAGGGGGTCCGCTTTCAATAAAGTAGTGACCATTACTTGGGGGGTAGCAAGTCGGGGGCAGCTGGGGAACGTGCCTGGGCACAGAGGCTGGGGACGTACCCACCAGGCAGTTCATTTAATTGGTGAAGCAGAAAGCCATCCGCGCCCCACTGTTCTCCGGCGCTCCCTAGCAGCAGCATATTGCACTGCTGGCTGTGTGGGAGAAGCAGTAAAAGCCCGGGAATCAGCCTCCTGCTCAGCCAGCAGTGCGATGTGTGTGAGTGCGTTGTGCTGCAGTTGCTGCTGGGGAAAACAGGATGTGCCGCTCATCCGGGAAACAGGTAAGTATTTGTATTTTTTGTTTTTGTTTTTTATGGAGCTGGAGAGGGCACTAGGGGCCAAATGGAGCACAAGGAGGATATAACTACACAAAAGTGGCGTATATGTGGTCATAAATGACCCCCTATGTATCCTAGATGATAGTCAAAACCTCACTAAAACCGCAACCAAGCTCTAAACACGACCTATTCTATTATTAAACTACATGCCACGTTGTAATCTGAAGTTAGAATTGGAATAATGTGATACTATCACTACAAAACCATCTGATAAGGGTATGACATTGTGGTGACACCTCCCATTATCACTCTAAAATCTTGCCCCAGTTGGATTATAGGGAAGTGTACAGAATGTTGGCCCTAAGTTCACATTGATGTAGAAATAAAATAGTACTGTAACATATAACTCATTATTAGAGCATCATATATGACAAACTATATCATTTTTTGCAAGATAAGTTCTCTGTTGCTCCAATATTATATATTTTGCCAAAAATCGACAAAGATTTATTTAGCCCCCAGGAGAGCAATTATTGCTGGAAAGGATTCAATATTTAACACTATGTGCCATCTTGATAAGGAGTTAAAGGCTATGGACACCTTTGACATTTTTTGTTTTTTTATTTGTTAATTTATTATGTAGAGAAAATCATTTCTCCAGTTAGTTGTGTTTATTTTATTTTTGTTTTTTGTTTTTGTTTTTCAGCCTGCATGTGCTTCCTACTTGGCTGCTCGGTGTGGTTTTACAGAACATCCGTCATCTGACGGGCTGTCTGTAAACTCCCGTCATCACAAAGGAACGCGCATCTGTAGTTTTATTATGTAACTGGTATCACAGTTAAGTAAATACAGTTGATGCAACATGGTATGGCTCCTGTATATATTACATGACAACAACACAACCCTCCAGGCAGCTGACACCTGAGAGAGGCCTGCTAAGAGCCACGAGAGGGGACTGCACTGGGACAGGATAATAACGTAGTTTCTGGGCTACCATGTCATCCCTGGAGCATGGAGGCAGGCACACACAGGAGAAGGCAGCATCAGTCACTGACAGCTGTTCGCGGAAAGACATAGGGAGGATGTGCTATGTAACAGTGTGAGGGAGAAGTCCTGCAAACGCACACAGAGAAGGGAGGAGGAGCAGAGCTGTGCTTGTGCATGTGAAAAAGAAGTGAGTAAAGAGAGCATGTGGCCGGTGTGAGGAAATGCCCACAGAGCCTGAACCGAGAACAGACGAGTGCTTGAAAACCACGTACCAGCATTGCTGAGTGCATGAATAGCGAAGCTGAAAAAAATAAAAAAAATAAGGGTACTTTCACACTTGCGTTGCTGTATTCCACCAGGCAGTTCCGTCGCCGGAACTGCCTGCTGGATCCGGCAATCTGTATGCAAACGGAAACCATTTGCAATGCCGGATACGTCTCTCAGGTGTCATCCGGTATTTATTTATTTTTTTACATTTTTAAAGGTCTGCGCATGTTAATGCAGCAATTTTAATGCCGGATCCGGCACTAATACATTCCAATGGAAAAAATGCTGAATCCGGCATTTCGGCAAGCGTTCAGGATTTTTCGCAGGAGAGAAAAATGCAGCATGCTGCGTTTTTTTCTCTCCGTCCAAATACTGTAAAAGGACTGAACTGAAGACATCCTGATGCATCCTGAACGGATTGCTCTCCATTCAGAATGCATTAGGATAAAACTGATCAGTTTTTTTTTTCCGGTATTGAGCCCCTAGGACGGAACTCAATACCTGAAAACTTTTACGCAAGTGTGAAAGTACCCTAAGTGCTAATTTATTTTCAGCTGCATCTTAGTTATGTGTTTCTTCGTTTTTAATGCACAAAGGTTTCTATACCCTTTAAAGGAAATGTCTCATCAGAAAATGACCTATTGTTTGAATTTAGTTTTTGATGATAAAAAAAAAACAATGTTCATGTAAATATCTATATTTAAACAAAACCCATGAAATCTTGCAGTCTTTGCACAGGCTACGAAGCCTCAAAGTAGATTTAGACTGCCAGATTTTCAGGCAGATTATTGGGAACGAGCAATCTGCTAATCTAAATGTGCTGCCGATCACCCAATGAATGAGTGAAACTCTTGTTCATTGGGTGATAGGGCGTTCATGCAGACACATCAATCATTGTTTCTGGGCAGCAGATTGTGCTGTCTAAACAGCGATCTGCTACCCAGGAACAATGATTCTGCATGGAGACGAGGCATCACAATATTAAACGTAAATGCAGCTGTCTCCTTCACTGAACAAGCAGCCGACTGTTGGGAAGGAACAATCGGCTGCAACATCATGCGGTGTAAACCCGCCTTAATAATAGGCGTCACTTCTTGGTCTGTACAGATCACTTTACTGCAATGTTCTGCCTATCTACACACATAGGAGATATCATAACAGGCAGGATTAGAACAACAGATGCATCATTCACAATAGGTTATTGTCAAAGCTCATCTATTCCTTCCTTGTCAGAATGACCTTTGGACAGGTCACAAAGCATGCCTAGAATACTCTCCTATAGAAGTCAATGAGGTTCCCTTCAGTTCATCATACATCATGTCTATGGCCCATGGGGCTGCCGTTAAGCAAATTTTTTTAATGCTTTCTACTGTTAAGAACAGTTTAGGCAAGATGCAGCCTCTATAATCATGTTTAGGATAAAGAATAAAAAAATAATCAGAATTTCTAAAATTTGAGAGAGTAGAAAAAAGGATGTGTGTTGCTATCTGGTTTTAACTGGCAGAAAAAATATTTGGTGACACATTTCCTTTAAGGACTTTTGCTATGAAAGTACCATCACACATCAGGGATACTTCTGATTTGTTTTTTGAAAAGTTATAGTAGAATATACTGCTGGTATGATCTTAATCTCCTTTGATGTATTCTCTATATACATCTATTCAACATGATAAGGGAGGTTGCAGTTACAGGCTGTAAGAGAGGCCTTAGCTGAAAATTTATTTTGTCTCTTTTAGAGTTCATTTTGAATCATACTTATTTTTTATTTGAGGACAATTTCTGTTTACAATGCTGAGGAACCACTATTGGTTTGAAAATTGCAGCTAATTATTCTAGTATATCTATGATAGTTGTAGAGCAGAAATGTATTTATGTATCTTCCTTTTGGGTGCACATCCACAGTTGGAAAGATATGATGAATGAGTTGAAATTATTCCTTGCCTACCTAAATGGGATTTTTAAAAAGTTTAAATTTACTATTGTCAGGAATTGCAGTTCTTAGACAACTTGGATTTATGCACATGAAGTGAGATTATGTACTGATGTTTTCTCCAAACCAACCAATTGTATATATTTTTTTACATTATGATATTAACCATCTGAAATCTATGTTGAATTTCTTGACCTGGAGCCAATTATTATGGATGTAAAGCATCACTACAAATTAGAGTAGAATGCTGATAGAATGTGCAACAAGTTCCTTAATCAGGGTTATCTGAGACAGATCTTGGACGAACATATGAGGAAAGTACGCAATTTAGCACATGACATGGCCATGTCAAGTGTCAAATAGGAAGATAATTGTCAGGAACTAGTGGGTGTGGACCCATTGTGCCATGTGACCAACCTCCTCTAAAGGTGTTGTCTAAGTGAACCCCTCATTCTTCACAGTACCCCTGATGGATAGATTAATAGAACTCTTAAGGTGGGTTGGCACACAAAGCAGCTGGCCCAGGTGGTACCAGAGAGAGGTACTAGAGGTACGTACATAGTTAACTGGCCAAGTCGTAACCAGGAACAACAGTGCAGAACCAAAGGATGAGACAGAGACGAAGTCGTACATGCAATAGGTCAGGGCAGGCAGCACAGGTACAGGTCAGGCAATCCAGGTCAGCAACAGGAGAGTCGAGGTTGAGCAGGCAAGGATTAGACAGGTAACGGAATAAAGAAGAAAAGCACGGATCAGGAGTTCAGGAACACAAGCATGTACAAAAGCCATTGAAAAGCAATTGAAGGTGTTTGCTTAGTTTCGATAACACATCTCAGAAATCTCAGAAAGCATGAGTGTTAACTCTACTACATAGGTACAAATGCAACCTTAGCAGGACACAAGGATCTTTGATTCTCAGGCACCTGGTATATAGGTGCAGGAAGGTTGGGATTGGTCAGAAGATCAGCACAGGTCACATGAGCTTAACCCTTAAATCACAGGAAGTGACGGGCCTTAAACAATGTGCTACAGATAACCCGCTGGAAGGCATGCTGCGCCCGGGCTTGAAAGACATTGTCAGACAACTACCACCATTACAATAATAGAAACAGGATCCCCTTTTTTCCTAATTTTCTAGTGTCTGTCGGAAAGTGTCACAAATTGTGAGAAAGGGATGAGGGATGATAAGGAGCGGCCTTGGCCCACTTATACCTGAATTCTTAAGTCCTCAAATAATGGCATATAGAAAAAAAACAGCAGCCTATGAGATTGATTAGTCAGATTTTACCTTGGGCCTGGAATTAAGGGTATACATTTGTTTTATGCCCTCCTAAAAATTGTAATTTCCTGTATCTACAATGTTGCAATTGTAATAGTCTGATAAAAGGAGATACCTGTAAACATCCAAGAACTAATCATGCTTATCACATTAAGCATAGATATACCCGTCTGACCAAATGTGCCATCAACATGATCACATGCACCATAGAGCATATCAGCCAACACATCTGCCAGCATTGCCAAAATGGTGTTGTCTGGCTGAAATGGTTATGACATTAATCTCACCACTCTGGTCAGCAGGCAGAGTAGTGGCCATACAATTGATATCTCCAATAAAAAATTCAGAGCTATTGTGCTCTCACCATAAATTCTGATCAGACTTGAGAAAGGAGTCTTTTGAACACTGAAACACAGCCTCTATCTATAGAAGTTTCTATCCTTCACCAGTTTTGGTTGTGATTCTACACCAAGTGATCTACTAACTTATTCTCAATCGCATACATATGATAGTGTTCCTCTGAGCTGATATTATCCTTGTAACTTTTGTTGTACTATGTGATCCTTAGTGTCTTTCATGTGATAGCCAGGGCAATATGTTTGCTTTATCTATGCATAACATTACCTGTTCTGCAGTAAACTTGTTAATTAGATGAAGCAAGCTTGATTACCCATAAATGCCAGCATACACTGCTTTATAAATTAAGTCACAGTATAGGGGGGCATGGGTGTGGGTTTTAGGCATGAGTCGTTTTAGGTAAAGTGTCATCACTAAGTGTCCTGCAGTTAAACATGGCAGTTAGACACAACAGGAGACAGCCAGGCTATGAGACATAGTCAAAATTTTTTTTTCATAATTCAATAACAACAATCATTGTATCTATGCTCATTTTGTCATTTGCTGTTTCCCTTCATACTTACTGTTAGACCTCAACTGCATTCTAAACATATTAGCTCCTCTCTCTCTCTTTCCCTCACCTATGTACAACTCACATGCTTCACTCACCTTCCTGACTTATCTGACTTATCTCAACCCGTAATCCCAGTTTGCAGCACAATAAGCATTCTTACAAATTATCACATTTGCTCTTTCTCTTTATACTTTTGCTTTTCAACTTCAGGGGACATCTATCCTAACCATGGCCTACCCTCTTCTAATTTCAACCTCTTCCCCATCACCCATAGAAACTTGGATGAACCTCGTTTACATTTCTTCCTCATCATTTCTTCCCTCTTTCAACTGTGCATTCTGGAACCCATGGTCAGTGTACAACAAAGTCTCCTACATTCATGACTTTTTTCTAATTCTCGAATAATGAAAGTAAAGATGTGCCAGTTACAAAAAGTGAGCACACCATACAATGCACAAATAGTAAACTTTGCACATACTGTATACAGTAGGTCCTATAGCATACAAAAACAGCCCATTAAATCACTTAAAAACACAGAAATCATGAAGAGCGCACTAGGAGAGTGCCCTAGTAAATACTGTCTACTTATCCTCTATTGCAATAAATGAATAGACAACCAGATCAACAAAACGCCAATAATAGGAGAACATGCAAATGAATAACATACAAAATGAAAAATATACAAGACCTGAATGTGACGGAAGAGGGGAAGGTGGAAAAAAAACCTCACACGTTTCGCCAACTGTTTTGTCTTCATTAATGAGCACTTACAGTGTTTACTGCCAAAGCAGTAAGCTATTTTTTTTTAGATATGTATTATGTGTAATAATAAGTGTAATGTAAGGGCTATTTAAGGCAATTATTGTAAAACCACTGTGCCAACCAACTAGTTTAACTTTGGGCTTGCCCTAAGGGCATTATCCTGGAGATCCCCTAGTATTCACCCAATAACCCCTATACAGGGATCTTGCTGCTATGGAGCCACCAGGCCACTACCTCTTGGAATAGTCCTGGTGTGGTTTTCTGCTGACCTACGGGGATCAGAGACAGCGTTGCATACCAGAGATGGATCATGCAATATACATAGTCAAGAAACAGGCAGAGGTCAGGGCTTAGCGGATGAATAAAACCATCCAAAAATCAGGGCAGACGGCACAGGATCCAAATCCAGGAATCAGACAAATAAATGCTCTTATACAGGCTCCAGCAAGAAAGATCTGTAGAGACCAATTGCTTAGGCGGAGAATGAAGGAAACAGCCAGGTATATATAGCAGCTGATTAGCAATTGTACACACCAATGCTCAGGTTCAAAGAACAGAAGCCATACATCTCACACAAAAAGGCGGCACCTGTGAACATAGGACAGCAAGGGCCACGAACCTCGATTGTAACAGAAATAATAAATGGATTGGTTAATTGGGGAGCTAATATAATTGTTTGGAGTGTACTTAGATCTAACTCACTTGTAATCTTGACAAAAAACTGACTGTAATTATGGGTCAAAATGTTGTTTGTAAAGGTGTACCAATTTTGGCTTAAAAAAGAAGAATCCTCAAATTTTGATGCTGGTACTGCTATTTCATTTGCATTTTGAGAGGAAGAAAAAGGATCAATTTTGATTAACATGTGCTTCTGATACGTGAGAGTTTTAAAGTATTTGATGCAAAATTTTTAAATTGCCTGGTGCTGTCTATATATTTCATATTTTAGAGGAGGGCACTTAAACAGGTAGAGAGGGTTCTGGATGTTCAAGAGAGACAGATGCACTTCAAGATCTCCATATTGATGATTACAGATTGGTTCTACAGTAGCCCAATCGGTGACCACTTGGAATATAATAAACAGCCTACCTGAAGGAGGACTGAATAAATGAGATCCACTAGCTCATTTGCCACAGACCTCTCATCATTGCGAATAACGCCTACACTGCTTTTGCAAAAGAGCCAATTGGAGGCATGAGTAGCACTGACTAGGTACTAATGATGGCCATATCAGAGTTTGCAGGAGAGCTTGAGAACTCATACATAGTGTGGATACACATAGGACCAACACCAGATGTCATGGTATGGGGCATCATTAGCTCCCTTGCCCAATCTTATCTGTTAATTAAGGAGGAAACATTGACCAGCCTTTGGTATGTCCAGTACATTCTGAAGCCAGTTCAGAGAGTGGCCAGATTAGGCATCAGCAGCAAGGAGAAGTCTTTTGATCGTATTCACCCTGCCTGGACTGTGAGAAAATGTCTGTATTAATACAGTAAAATCACGTACATTTATGCTACTGCTTCAACAAATTTAACCCCCCTCCCCCCCCCCAAGAAAATTTTAAAAGTTCAACTGTGTGGAAAGTGAGTACACAGAACTGACCCTCAAACATTAGTAGCAGGGCCCTGTACTGAGAGAAAAAGTCGATATTGACGCATTGCTTACGTACATTCATGCTGCGCCTTAAAGAAATTTGACCACCCCCAATTTTATTTATAAATTTCAACCATGTGGAAAGTAAGTACACGGAACTGACCATCAGGAATTAATGGCAATGGCATGATGAATTGCAGGCTCCAACTTTCCCTGCACTGTGAGAAAATGTCAAAATGTCAATATTGATGCAGTAATCACATGGCGGTATTGATGTAGTTATCATGTACATTTATGCTGTGCCTTAAAGAAATGTAACCACCTCCGAAATTAATTACTTTATTTTTTTGGATCTGTAAGCAATGACATACAGAATTTTAAAATTTCAACCATGTGGAAACTGAATACACGTAAACTGACGATTGATAAGCATTAATAGCATCATGCAGGCCGCAGCAGCAGCCATACAGAACATGATAATAGGCAGACAGCAACAGTGACAAGACAGAGCACCACCAGCAAGGGGAGGTGGACAAGGCTTATACATTGGAATCAGCAGTGTTGGACTCTGGCAGAGGATAACTTGGTCGGTTTGGGTGTCACTATGCCCCCCGTGGTGCTGAAAACCCTCTTCAAGATGACACTGGCGGCAGGGTACGAAAGAAGATAGAGAGCGTGCTGTGCCAGTTCGGGACACTGTTCAAGTCTGCCTGACCATAAATCCATGGGGTCAGCGAACTGGGTATGTGACAGAGACTGCCCACAGGCTGGGGTAATGCCACTTCATGTGGTTTAGTAGAACTGTGGTACCTACATTTGTGTTTGCCTGCTCATGTTTTATTTTGCTCTTGCACAGTTGCATAGTGCCCTGATTTGTCTGGGAGATACTTGCTTAGGGGTAGAGGCAGCAGAGCTGGCCTTAGCTGTGGCACGTTTTGGGCCTAACTAACCCACTGTGTCAGCGACATCACCAGATCACGAAGCAGACGTGGCCCTGGCTGTTCTTTGGGAGGTACATGGACTTTGCTCTTTATTGCTGCCACCATCACCCTCCTCCTCTGATGTTGCCTTTCCTCCTCAGCACCCTCATCCGGCTCCCAGGTCTCCCAGACTGAGGAAGATCATGCCCCCCTACCCTGCTCTTCCCCAACTGCCACTGTCACTTCCTCCAATGCCAATAGTGCAACTATGGGGGCCACAACTACTACCACCACCAACATGGCTATGTCTGGCGTCTGCAGCCTCCTCTTTCACAAAAAGCTGACTGCCATCACACAAATTGTCAACATGGAGATTCTCTTGACTATCTGCTGTAGGGCGTGGTGGGGTTTTCTTGCCAACTTCTTAGGAAAAAGGAAAGGGCAGTGAAGACTGGGAGGACTCCACTGAAAGCCTTCTTTGGGGCTCAAAGGAGGAGGGGCAGGAGGAACACTGTGACTCCTGGCTCCAAGGCTTGGTGTCAGACTCTGAGGTCATATCCACATCATCCTGCTGCAACTGAGAGGAGGAGTGAGCCATCCAATTCTTTATCTCATCCTCTGTCTCCTTTACTATAATGTTACACCTTTCTGAAGCCAGCAGGGGTAACTGCAGCTTACTACTAGTATTACTACCACTACTTCTTTCGTTTGGAACCTTTCTGTAGTCTGGACATTTTTGGCCCTTTCAGATAATGTTGTGCACTTCCCTATGGCTTGATGTAGTAAACACATATATACTGTATGCTGCTAGTTTGAATATAATCAACCCCCCAAAAAAATATTTGATTCAAGACTTTTGAAATAGGGAATAGAATTTGGGTCTAAATTCATTATCATTCCCAGATACTATTGTGTGCTACCCTATCTACAGTATTAGTGTAGTAATTAAGTATATATTCTGCTAGTTTTAATATAATCAGTCTCCGATAAATAAATAAAAAATTGAGAGGAAATGTGTTTGTTAACATAGAAATAAAGGGAAACCGATTTAGGCCTAAATTTGTTATCCCACATAGATAATTTTTTGTGCTGGCCTCTGTATTGGTGTTTATCACCTTTATGCTGGTATAAATAAATTGACCAAGTCCCCCCAAAAAATGTAATTTCATCTGCGTGGAAACTGAAAATACATAAGTGGAGAATGAACGATTGAGGCGCAACACTCAATTTCCAATTAACACACAGGTAGATTGCTGCCACACCATGGATATTGCTGCAGTAATCACATACTGTATATATGCTGCTTAATTAAATTGAAAGCACCCCCTCCCAAAAAAAAAATAATATATATATATATATATATATATATATATATATATATATATATATATAGAACGAAAAGAAGGCAGCACTCCAGGTAAACTTGAAAAAAGTGGACGGTTTATTCACTCATTCAGCGACGTTTCAGCTCTCTCAATGGAGCTGAATTTAGAGTCGTCTAGTTATTGATTTTATGTATGCTTTCTCCAAGTTTGATGGCGTTTATGGAAAACAACATGTGCTATATATTAACCATTTTTTCTTTTTCCTCATAGGATATTATATTGAAGCATAAAAGTATGAATGTTCACGTAAGGCGAATACTGGAGGAACTATGTTGGCGATCCCTCGTTCAATTATTTTCTGTTACATGTACAATTAGTGTTTGAGGTCAGCCCCTGTCTATTATATGTACGGCTCCAGCCCCTTTTGGGACTTGAGCGGCACTTTTATAGACGGTTGGCACTGACATATTCACTGTTAATAATATGATGAGCCCCGACGCAGTTTTGTCCGTGTCCCTTCCGTTGATTCACAGTGGACATCTATTGTGCAGCTGTAAGGGACATGGAGCGGATTGGCTGTCATTCTGGGCAGCGGGATACTAACGGTGTGAAAACCGTATTGTCCTGCTGAAACAGATATCCTATTGGCGATCGATGTTGATTCGCCGACCTCCGATACATGGATCAGCTTTCTGCTATACACTGCGGCGCTCTGACACTGTACAAGTGTCTGTCAAATTCCTATGGGCGTGATTACTGGCATGCGCATGCGCCCTAGAGAAAAAGTCTCAAGCGGCCATTTTAGCTGTGGTTGCTATACCACACATTATCTTCGTGATTCTCGCGATAGCAGATGAAGCGGCGCATGCGCCGTTGTCTTTTCGGACGCCAACAGATTCCACCATACCTATTCAGCCGCAAGTGTTTCATTCAAAGGTTTTTAAAAATTTTGATTGCTCTATTATGTTATACACTCTTGTTCACCTTCACATGCTTGATTGATAATTATGGTATTTTGAAGATTGTACATCGGAGATATCACATTAGGAATTTTTATGACTTTATTTACATTATTTCACTGCATCATGACACTATATTAATTGTATCTGCAATATGTTTGTAATTTGTATGTATTTGCACTTTATTATATGATGTACCAATTTGTATTTTGGTAATTATTTGCACTATTTATATATGTAATCTTGCACATGTTACTCAGCTGGAAAAAGGCTCCATTGAGAGAGCTGAAACGTCGCTGAATGAGTGAATAAACCGTCCACTTTTTTCAAGTTTACCTGGAGTGCTGCCTTCTTTTCGTTCTCTATACAATTTGGGATCTTGGTCACAGGTCCCTAGGAGGATTTTTGCACCCGTTTATTTTGTGTGCTGCTTTTTTCTTTTTCGTTTCTATATATATATATATATATATAATTTAATTGCAACCATGTGGAAACTGAAAATACGCAAATGGAAGATTTTGGCGTGATGATCAATTTCAACTTAACACACACAGTTAGATTGATGCCACACCTTGGGTATTGCTGCAGTGATCATGTATACCTGTCTCCTCTCTCCCTGCCTGTCAGCTGCCCTGCTTCTTTTTATTGTACACAACACGCACACAATTCTTCTTTGCAATCCTAGACTTTACCTTTCAATAAGCTTGATTGATTGATTTCTGACCGTCCCTGATTGATTTTTCACTCTCCCTGACTCCTTAAAATCATTTTCCTGGCAGACACTGTAAGACCCAATCGCCCTCATTCACAGTCCAATACACAATGGCGTTCTTCTCATTCTGCTAGGGAACCTCCCTGTCTGATGCAGCACTGATTGGCTAATCCAGGCTGTCAGCCCGGGAGCGAAACAGGGCAAACCTTCCAGCCACTTCCTCTGATGGTCATGTGATAACCCTTCTTCTTCCTCCCTAGTGCTTTTTTCCCGTCGACATGTGCACTAAAATGACGCTACGTGCCGTTTTAGTGGATTCAACCGAAACGAACCCGGAAAGATTTGGGTTCATCTGCCATCCAAAAAATAGTAAAGTTCGAACCGAATTTGGTTGGGTCCAAACTGGTTTACTCATCCTTAGTTTGAGTGTTTAGGAGGACTTCACCAGAGGTAGCCAAATTAGAGGATAGAAGGTACGGTGAGATAAGTGGCTCTTTAACTGGTGTAGGAAATACAAAGAATGCAAGGAAATATGGATAGAAACAGATTGTATCTACACACAGCATTCATACAGACATACTATAAATAAACTATGAGGTGTAAATATTTGTCAAATCAGTTTGAGATAGGATTGCTGGGGTCAGTGGTGTAGGACAGAGCAGAAACATACCTGTAGATGAGATAAATGGGATGTGATATGGGAAGGCAATGGTGAAATAGATAATCCATGATGTTACATGATGATGTATGGTATATTTCCTGTGATACACTTAAATGTTGCACTTGGATGTTGCATGGAAATAACCAAAGATCTCTCCGCCATCAAGAAGGTCTGGGACTGGATGGAGTGATGGATCTCCAATGTACATCAGCCAACAATCGCCTTGTTGAAAGCTGAAAAAGCTTGGATTGACACACTACAGAAGGATATCCAACATCTATTTGACCATTGCCATGCCAGAGTGACAGTCTGTATCGCAACAAGGGGAGATGCCACCTAGTATTAAAACATATACCCTGCTGCAGAACCCAAAATAAAGGGTGCACCATCTTGACAAGGCACCATTAGCAGTTTAGACTTTATCAGTCTTAGCTCAATCACATTTATTTTCCAGGTGTTCTCTTTTCATTTTCTACTAGGATGATAGAAAACAGCTGCATATTTTAAGGTTGCAAAGTTTTTGGCCACAATGTAGCTGCATCTTGACACCCACTAGCTGCTGCTTCTGGTGCTACCCTAAATACAGTGTAAGGTCAAAGCTGGTGTTGTCTAAGTAGAAAAGTGGGATTCTTGCACATGCACAGTGACTCCTGGCCCAGCCACCTCATCTATGCTCTTTTAGATTCACCCGCAGCTCATATCATCTATAGCACAGCTATAGGATATGCTTTGTAGTTGTGCTATAGATATTTCCCAGAGGTTGCTAATGATTCTAGTCCACTAGTAACATTTCTGCCCTGCTCACCTGTGCCTTCAATCAAATGTATCAGCATTACCCCCAGCAAGCTAGGAATTGAGGCCCTGAAAGGTGTCTGGCACCAAGGAAAGGCCGAAGTGAGACAACCCCTAAATGAGTTGCGTTCATCACAACTTTGAAGCTCAGTCCCAAAACATGAGTGTGTTATTAAAATGTTGCCATGTTTTTGAATTCCAGAAAACTGCCTAATTACATACATAAATTAGCCTCATAACTCTCAGATGTTATCTAGATGAATGCATTGGGGGAAATTTACTAACCATAATGTAAAATAAGGTATATAAAAAGATTTGCACTTATTCTGTGTTTCTAAACTGTAACTGGTTTTGGCTCACAATCACTGAAAGAAATCACTGACCAAACACTGATTTGTGAATAAGGTCTTAGACAGTTTTTTGGTCCTTACTGCACTGAAGGTTTGGCTTAGATGGAAGTGTGTGGCCTAGCATGGACTGGGTATGGCTTAAAATATATTGGTACTTTGGCACGTAGTAAGCCAACCAGGAGGTGGAATAAAGTTTGACAATGTATTCAACGTCTAGCACCAAAGTTATCATTCAACATAAGCTATTGTGATAAATTTGGCTCATGCTTAGACTGCCTGGTCTGTTTGTACTGTTCGAATATGAGACTGGATTTGTAAATGCGCAGCACTGTTTTTCCAACATAAAGTAAATGTGGTTCTGTACTATTTCCTTAAAGGGCTTCTGTCACCCCACTAAAGTAATTTTTTTGGCTAGTTAAATTCCTTATACTGCGATATATGAATATATAATGCTCTTACTCACTTTCCTTCAGCAGTTTTTTAAAAAAACGGACTTTTATAATATGTAAATGAGCTCTCTACCAGCAAGTAGGGCGGCTACTTGCTGGTAGCAGCCGCATCCTCCTTACTGCCCTACTTGCTGCCCTACTTGCTGATAGAGAGCTCATTTACATATTATAAAAGTCCGTTTTTTTAAGAAACTGCTGAAGGAAAGTGAGAAGGAGCATTACATATTCATATATCGCAGTATAAGGAATTTAACTAGCCCAAAAAAAAAAAATATGACTTTAGTGGGCTGACAGAAGCCCTTTAAAGGCTCTTTGCACATGATTCTGCTGTATACACTCACCTAAAGAATTATTAGGAACACCATACTAATACGGTGTTGGACTCCCTTTTGCCTTCAGAACTGCCTTAATTCTACGTGGCATTGATTCAACAAGGTGCTGATAGCATTCTTTAGAAATGTTAGCCCATATTGATAGGATAGCATCTTGCAGTTGATGGAGATTTGAGGGATGCACATCCAGGGCACGAAGCTCCTGTTCCACCATATACCAAAGATGCTCTATTGGGTTGAGATCTGGTGACTGTGGGGGCCATTTTAGTACAGTGAACTCATTGTCATGTTCAAGAAACCAATTTGAAATGATTCGAGCTTTGTGACATGGTGCATTATCCTGCTGGAAGTAGCCATCAGAGGATGGATACATGTTCTCATTCTGTTTACGCCAAATTCTGATTCTACCATTTGAATGCCTCAACAGAAGTCGAGACTCATCAAACCAGGCAACATTTTTCCAGTCTTCAACAGTCTAATTTTGGTGAGCTCGGGCAAATTGTAGCCTCTTTTTCCTATTTGTAGTGCAGATGAGTGGTACCCGGTGGGGTCTTCTGCTGTTGTAGCCCATCCGCCTCAAGGTTGTGCCTGTTGTGGCTTCACAAATGCTTTGCTGCATACCTCGGTTGTAACGAGTGGTTATTTCAGTCAACGTTGCTCTTCTATCAGCTTGACTCAGTCGGCCCATTCTCCTCTGACCTCTAGCATCCACAAGACATTTTTTCCCACAGGACTGCCGCATACTGGATGTTTTTCCCTTTTCACACCATTCTTTGTAAACCCTAGAAATGGTTGTACGTGAAAATCCTAGTAACTGAGCAGATTGTGAAATACTCAGACCGGCCCGTCTGGCACCAACAACCATGTCACACTCAAAATTGCTTAAATCACCTTTCTTTCCCATTCTGACATTCAGTTTGGAGTTCAGGAGATTGTCTTGACCAGGACCACCCCCCTAAATGCATTGAAGCAACTGCCATGTGATTGGTTGACTAGATAATTGCATTAATAAGAAATAGAACAGGTGTTCCTAATAATTCTTTAGGTGAGTGTATATGAGATCAGAAAATGCAAATGTTTGACATGAACGCTACCTATCATTAAAGGGATTTTCTGAGATTTTATAATGGATGACTTATCCTCAGGATCTGACACCTGGGACCCCCACCGAGCAACTTTTTCTACGCCAGTGAAGGGTCATCAGTATAAAATACTGTACCTGGAAAACCCTTTTAAGTAGTATTGCTTGTTATCATGTAAATGAAAGGCAGATTTAATAGAATACTGAAATCAACTTAAAGTTATTGCTTATATGGGTGAATGCTAAAAGCTGTTAGTGAATCATATTTGAAAATGTATGCAATTTTCTTCCTATCAGTGATGACACATGGGCTGTGTGATAGCAATGTATGAGCATGTCAGCCGTCACTGGTTTTCATCTTTTTTTTATTTTTTTAAATATATCTTTTTATAATATTTTTATTTGCATTTGTCAGCTGAGTGTTAATGATAAAAGCCCATTACTTCTCAGGGTATTTATATTTGTCCACTTAACAAATGTCAAATTTTTAGCTATGGTTGATGTTAGGACCATAAGGTTTGCAAAGATAAGCCAATAGTGTTATTAAAATATGGGAAAATCAAGGAAGCGCATTTGAAACAAAAAATGTTATAGAAAAAGATTTGGAAATATGTAAAGTGAAATATGAGTGAAAGGTTTAAGAGATTGACGGCCAAAAAAGCTTCTTGAGAGCAGTGGCATTTACAGGTTAAAAAAAAAAAAAAGAAATTTCAATTTTGATATATAGATACATATTTACATAAATGTATCTTTTGAATTGTGAGTGACCAAAAGTTTTCTGTAAAATACATTTTTCATTGTGCATTGCATTTCTTCCATTATGGTTTTGATATACTTTTATAGAATGCTGCAGTTTTCTTTATCATACAGTACCATTTATTTATTTTACAGTATATAGAACTGCTATATTCCACAGTGATTTACAGATATTAGTATCAAGCTTTTCCCAACTGGGCTCACAATTTAAGTTCCCTATCAGTATGTCTTCAGAGTGTGGGAGGAAACCGCAGTACCCAGAGGAAACCCACACAAACATGGGGAGAGCATACAAACTCCATGCAGATGTTGTCCTTGGTCGGATTCAAACCTAAGATTCCAGAGCTGAAAGGCACCAGTGCTAACCGCTGAGCCACAGTGCTGCCCATACCACACTCTACGTGTGATCATTTGAGATGTTAATGCTCGTATTAGAGTCACAAGACTGACCTGAATGAACCTGACTTAAAGGGGTTATCCTATGATTAATGTAAAAAATGAAAATCAGACATCATATAGTACATGGCAGGCTCTTTCTAACAAAGATAGAACAAGCGCTTTACCTCAAATGAAACCAGAGAACTCTCTATTCATTGCTCCAAATGCACCACTAGATTTATTTTAAGCTGGCAGCTGAATTGGATTTTCTTTTCTCAGGGGTTGTGTCTTTCTTCTGTAGCTATCTTCCTACAACAGCTCAGGAGGCAGTTGAAGGATGAAACTGAGAATGTGCAGCCTTCTCAGTAAGTAGGACAAAGAAATAAGAAAGAAACAAGGAGCAGGTGGCGCTATACAGATGCATTTTATTGAATAACTCAGTAGTAAGGAAAAGTTCGTCCAAACTACAGTATGCTATTTTTCGGGTGGCAGACAAAGCCAAATCTTTCCCGGTTTATTTCAAATGAATCCACTAAAACGTCGAGTAGCACCATTTTAGTGCACATGCTAGCAGGAAAAAAGAACTAGGGAGGAAGAAGAAGGGTTCTCACATAAGCCTGGGAGGAAGTTGGGGGAAGGCTTGCCCTAATTGGCTCCCAGGCTGACAAAAGAAGCTACCTGTGAGCAAATACTTTTATTTTTCCCCCATTTTCACAGAAATCATTTTTTGTGGGGTTCAATTTTAAGCAGCATGCATACATGATTATTGCAGCAATATCCAAGATGTAGCAGCAATCTACTTGTTTGTATTAATGTGAAATTGAGTGTCAAGCCTAAATCACTTGTTTCCATTTATTCAGTTTCCACACAGTTGCAATGTAATTTTTTTGGGGGGGTTCAATTTAATTAAGCAGTATATATACTGGTTTATTGCATCCTTACTCAAGGTGTTTGTGAGAGCAGTCGGTAAGGAAGACACAGACAATGAACCCTCACTGGAACCATACCCACTTTCCGTACCTACTTGCAGTGCAAGCCCTATACGGCAAGTCCGTAACTGATCAACATTCCCTACACTACTAAGGGACAGAATGGTTCGAACCAAAAAGAAAGACAGAGGGTAGTCAAATAGCTAAGCCGAGATCAGAAGAAGACGGGAAACACAGTACCAAATCACAAGGCAGAAGGTAGTCAAATAGCAAGCCAAGGTCAAATATACAAATAATGCAAAAGCACAGAACCTGCAAAGGTGTATTGCCATGAGGGGATTTAAATAGAGCACCGAGTTCTTGGAACAGAATCTAATAGGTCCATGGACTCGGTCCTCCATAGGACAGTTTTCAATCTTCAGAGTGACTGGGCAGCTGGGCTGTAACTCAAACTGCTGTCCATCTCCCCAGCACACGCACGCTGCAGGGATAAACAGAACATTGCGCTCTGTTGCTGAGAAAACAACTGAGTCCCTGGGGGTGTGTCCTGGCAGCATGGATATGCCAAAGCCAGAGGCTGCAGCGCTGGAGCCCGGACAGGTAAGTTTGTGATAGTGTAGCAGCAATCTACCTGTGTGTATTAAGATGAAATTGAGCGTCAAGTCTTAATCGTCCTTTACATACAGTATATTCAGTGTCCACACAGTTGTAATAAAAATTTATTGTTGTGGGTTTCAATTATATTAGGACTAGATTTGAGCGGACACCTGGATGGGTTCGGCCGAACTTCACAAAAATGTTCGAGTTCGGGACCCGAACTTGACTCTGAACATGAATCCCATTGAAGTCAATGGGGACCCGAACTTTTGAGCAATAAAATGGCTGTAAAAATGTCATGGAAAGAGCTAGAGGGCTGCAAATGGCATCAAAATGTGGTTAAGAGCATGGCAAGTGCTCTGAAAACAAATGTGGATAGGGAAATGACTTTAAATAACATAAAATATGTAAAAATAAAAAATAAAAATCTTGATCTAGAAGGACGAGGTCCATATGGAGTAGGAGGTTGAGGAGGAGGTGGATGTGGTGATGTAGGTGGAAGCGGCAGTGAAGGAGGAGGAGGTAGCCTACACTGCTTTTTGGTTTTAAATGTATTTATATTTTAAAAAATTAGGGTACACCCCAAAACATTTGGAAATATAACCTGTGATAACACCCTCCAGTCGTGCCAAACACACGTTCAGACAATACACTGGCTGCAGGGCAGGCCAGCACCTCCAAGGGGAAAAGGGAAAGCTCAGGCCATGTGCCCAATTTGGAGACCCAGAAGTTGCAGGGGCTGACCCCTGTCAGTCAGTTCTTGTAGGCGTGTGCATATTTACTGCCCCACATTGTCGCACATCCCCGTGATGTTCACGATCCAATTTGATATCTGCTCTATCAACTTTCGATGTTCTTTTATGCGCCTATCATGGTGATCATAGGTGGCGGGGAATCAGGGTTCCAGGCCGGAGAGGGAGCGTGAGAAAGAGAGGCCATATCCAAGGGAGGATTAATTTTTTCACATTTAAAATTATAGAGCGGAAATATGGGACAAAGTATTAAAGCGTAAAAGTGGGACAACTTTAAGCATTGAATGAAAGGATGTGGCGTGCATCAATTAATGAAGAATTTCTTAAATTTTATTCCCTGTCAACTATAAAGAGCAGGGGTTTCTATCCAGCAAAATTTGAAAAATGTCACCTGACAATGTAATTGACGATTTTTTAAAATGTATGTTCCTGTCACCTATGTAGAGGTGCCCCAGTGACATCCATTATCCATTTGGATATCTTCTCTATCAACTTTCGATGTTCTTTTCTGAGCCTACCATGTTGATCACGGTTATCTGCGAATCAGGGTTCCATGCCGGAGAGGGAGCGTAAGAAAAAAGAGACCAAATTTAAGGGAGATTTTTATTATGAAATTTTTTTGGGATCGAGCGGAAATATGGGAAAAGTTATTGAGGCCCAAATGTGGGACAAATTACAGAAGCGCAAATGTGGGACAAAAGAGTAAAGTGGAAATGTGGGACACATTTTTGAAGCACAAATGTAGGCCAAAAGAGTAAAGCAGAAATGTGGGACACATTATTGAAGCGTAAATGTGGGCCAAAAGAGTAAAGCAGAAATGTGGGACACATTATTGAAGCGCAAATGTGGTACAACTTGTTAAAGTTTAGGCATTGAATGAAAGGAGGTGGAGCGCATCAATTAAAGAAGAATTTCTGAAATTTTATTCCCTGTCACCTATGCAGAGCAGGGGTTTATTCACGTCTAAAATTGTAAAATGTCAACCCAAGAATGTAACATAAAAATTACAGAAATTTATTAACCTGTCTACTTGGTAGAGCAGGGGTCTATGACAGAAAAAAATTGTTTATTGTCACCCGAAAATGTAAAATAAAAATTATTGAAAATTATTAAGCTGTCAACTAGGTAGAGGAGGGGTATATTACACCCAAAAATTTGTGAATTTCACCCAAAAATGTAACAGACAATAATTATTTTTTTTACCTGTCTACTCGGAATAGCAGTGGTACATCACATCCAAAAATTGGTGAATTTCACCAGAAAATGTAACTGACAATTTTTAATATTTTTTTACCGGTCTAATAGGTATAGCAATGGTACATCACATCCAAAAACTGTTGAATTTCAGCCGAAAATGTAACTGACAATTATTATTTTATTTTTACCGGTCTAATTGGTATAGAAGTGGTACATCACACCCAAAAATTGGTAAATTTCACCAGAAAATGTAACTGAAAATTATTATTTTAACCTGTCTTACTAGGTATAGCAGTGGTACATCACACTCAAAAATTGGTGAATTTCACCAGAAAATGTAACTGACAATTTTATTTTATTTTTTTACCGGTCTAATAGGTATAGCAGTGGTACATCACACCCAAAAATTGGTGAATTTCACCAGAAAATGTAACTGAATTTTTTATTTTTTTTAACCTGTCTACTAGGTATAGCAGTGGTACATCACACCCAAAAATTGGTGAATTTTACCAGAGAATGTAACTGACAAAGTAGTGAAATGACATAAAATAAAAAATAGAAAAAATTATGTATGAGGTGGAGTTCCATATGGAGTAGGAGTTTGAGGAGGCGGTGGACATAGCAGTGTAGGTGGAAGCGGCGGTGGAGGAGGATGAGGTAGCCAACACTGGTTTTTGGTTTTAATATATATTTTTTTAAATTAGGGTACACTCCAAAAGAGTGTGAAATATCCAAAATACAAGAATGAGCAATTGCGCTGCAGTATAACAATGACTGGTTAAGGAAGGTATACATGTCTATTCTGCACAAGGTACGGGCAAGTCCTGTGGGATCCATGCCTGGTTCATTTTAATGAACGTGAGCTTGTCCACATTGGCTGTGGACAGGCGGCTGCGCTTGTCTGTGATGACGCCCCCTGCCGTGCTAAACACACGTTCAGATAATACACTGGCTGCAGGGCAGGCCAGCACCTCCAAGGTGTAAAGGGCAAACTCAGGCCATGTGCCCAATTTGGAGACCCAGAAGTTGAAGGGGGCAGACCCGTCATTCAGTACGTGTAGGCGTGTGCACACCTACTGCTCCACCATGTTGGTGAAATGCTGCCTCCTGCTAAGACGTTCCATATCAGCTGGTGGTGCTGGTTGTTGTGGCGTGCTGACAAAGCTTTTCCACATTTCGGCCATGCTAACCCTGCCTTCTGAGGTGCTGGCGGTGCCCCAGCTGCGTTGGCGACCACTTCCTCTGCCTTCGTCTTGTACTTCCACTGTGCCCCCGCTGTCAGGTGGGAATGCCAAGAGCAGCGTGTCTACCAGCGTGCGCTTGTACTCGCGCATCTTACGATCACGCTCCATTGACAGAATTAAGGACGGTATGTTGTCCTTGTAACAGGGATCCAGCAGCATGGCCACCCAGTAATCAGCACAAGTTAGAATCTGGGCAACTCGGCTGTCATTGCGGAGACACTGCAGCATGTAATTGCTCATGTGTGCCAGGCTGCCCAGAGGCAACGAAAAGCTGTCCTCTGTGGGAGGTGTATCGTCTGTGTCCTTTGTATCCCCCCATCCACGCACCAGTGATGGCCATAAGCTTGTCTGGGTGCGACCCTGCTGTGAACATGGTTCCTCCTCCTCCATCTCCTCCTCCTCATCCTCCAGAACTGTGCCCTGGCTGGACAATTGTGTACCTGGCGTTTGTGGGTGCAGGAACCCACCCTTGGAGCCACTTAGGAATGACTGGCCGGAAACCCTACGAAATGATCCCTCTTCCTCTTCCTCCTACTCCTGTGCCACATCCTCTTCCATCATCGCCAGCAGCGTTTTTTCAAGGAGGCATAGGAGTGGGATAGTAACGCTGAGAACGGCGTTATCGGCACTGGCCATGTTGGTGGAGTACTCGAAACAGCGCAACAAATAACACAGGTTTTGCATGGAGGCCCAGTCATTAGTGGTGAAGTGATGCTGTTCCGTCGAGCGACTCACCCGTGCGAGCTGCAGCTGAAACTCCGCTATTGCCTGCTGCTGCTCGCACAGTCTGGCCAGCATGTGCAAGGTGGAGTTCCACCTTGTGGGCACGTCGCATATGTGGCGGTGAATGGAAAGGCCGAAGTTACGCTGCAGCGCTGACAGGCGAGCAGCAGCAGGGTGAGAACACCGAAAGCGCGCACAGACGTCCTGCACTTTATGCAGCATCTCTGACATATCGGGGTAATTTTTAAGGAATCTCTGCACCACCAAATTCAGCACATGTGCCAGGCAAGGGATGTGCGTCAATCCGGCTAGTCCCAGAGCTGCTACGAGATTTCGCCCATTATCGCACACCCCCAGAGAGGGCTTGAGGCTGACTGGCACAAACCACTCATCGGTCTGTTGTTCAAGGCCCGTCCACAGCTCCTGCGCGGTGTGGGGTTTGTCCCCAAAACAGATAAGTTTTAAAACTGCCTGCTGTCGTTTATCCCTGGCTGTGCTTAAGTTGGTGGTGAAGGTGTTACGCTGACTGGATGAGGAGCTGGTAGAGGATGAGGAAGCAGAGTAGGAGGAGGAAGCAACAGGAGGCAAACTGAAGCTCCCTGCAATCCTTGGTGGTGGAAGGACATGCGCCAAACTGATATCCGCCTCAAGCCCAGCCACCACTGCATTTACCCAATGTGCTGTTATGGAGATATAACATCCCTAACCGTGCTTACTGGTCCACGTATCCGTAGTGAGGTGCACCTTGCCACAGATGGCGTTGCGCAGTGCACACCTAATTTTGTCCCCTACTTGGTTGTGCAGGGAAGGGATAGCTCGCCTGGAAAAGTAGTGGTGGCTGGGCACGACGTACTGTGGGACAGCCACCGCCATAAGGCCTTTAAAACTATCGGTCTCCACCAGACGGAATGACAGCATTTCAAAGGCCAGTAATTTTGAAATGCTGGCATTCATGGCAAGTGATTGCGGGGGAGTAGGGGGGTACTTCCTCTTCCTCTCCAGCATTTGGAAGATAGATAGCTGAACGCTTCCTTGGGACATTGTGGAGATGCTTGGTGACCCAGGTGGTGGTGTTGCTGGAAGATCTTCTGTTTGCGGGGTGGCAGGTGGCACTGTCACTCCAGAGGTGGATGAAGAGGCCGAGACTGCAGCAGAAGAGGAAGCAGGAGGAGCCAGAGACCTTTCTTGGTTTTTGAGGTGTCTACTCCACTGCAGCTCGTGCTTAGCACTTAAATGCCTGGTAATGCAGGTTGTGCTCAGGTTGAGAACGTTTATGCCTCGCTTCAGGCTCTGATTGTACAGCGTGCAAACCACTCGTGTTTTGTCGTCAGCACATTGTCTGAAGAACTACCACGCCAGGGAACTCATTGGAGCTGGCTTTGGTATGCTCAGTCCCTTGCTGCGGTGGGCAGTAGCAGGCGTACTGTCTAGAGGACGACCGCCTCGCTTTTACACCCTTCTCCCTCTTCTGCTGTGCTGGTGGCTCTGTGCGACCACCGCCTCTTCCTCAGAACTACATAGGTCACTCGCATGACCTTGATTCCATGTGGGGTTGAGGACCTCATCGTCCTCCACATCATCTTCCACCCAGTCTTCACCCCTGCCCTCCTTGTCAGTCTGCACACTTTCGAAAGCCCCAGTTGGCACCTGTGTTTCATCGTCATCAGAGACGTGCTGCGATGGTCCTCCCATGTACTCATCTTGAAAGATAAGTGGTTGGGCATCGGTGCACTCAATCTCTTCCACTTCTGGGGCAGGGATAGGTGGATGGCCCTGGGAAACCCTGCTAACAGAGTCATCAAAAAGCAGAAGAGACTGCTGCATGACTTGGGGCTCAGACTGCTTGGCTGATTTGCAAGGGGGTGAGGTGAAAGACTGATGGACATCGGCTGCAGGGGCCAACTGTGGTCTTTCAGCAGGAGACTGGGTGGGAGACAATGTGAAGGAACTGGATCCACTGTCAGCAACCCAATCTACTATTGCCTGTACTTGTTCAGGCCTCACCATTCGTAGAGCAGCATTAGGCCCGACCAAATACCGCTGCAGGTTTTGTCGCCTACTCCCACCTGAGGAAGGGGTTTCCCTTGTGCGTGTAGCTGGCACAGATCGACCACGTCCTCTCCCTGTAACAGGAGCTCCACCAGCAGCACCACGACCTGGGCCACGTCCCTTATTTGACGCTCTTCTCATATTTCTCGAATTTAGGATCTTGCCCTAAATGGGTGATTAATTAATAGTAGAATAGAATTACAGTATGTACAGGGTGTAACTCACACGCCCTGAACCAGACTAGGCCTCAATTACATTTATTTGCCCAAAATGGCTGTATTTCAAATACCTGAATAGAACTCCTATATTTAAAGGGAGTATCTCACACGCCCAGACCCACACTAGGCCGCAATTAAAGATTTGTGCCCAAAATGGGTATTTGTTTAATAACTGAATATGACAGCAGTATATAACCCTGGAATTTCAAAAGTCTTGATGCTGCAAGGCATGAAAAATTGTGTATTTTGCACAAAAAAAGGTGTTTTATTAATAAAAGCCCTGTATATACAGGGTGTATCTCACACGACCTGACCCACACTAGGCCGCAATTAAAGATTTGTGCACAAAATGGCTGTATTTCAAATAACTGAATATAACCCAAATATATAAAGGGTGTATCTAACAATGACATCTGCAGCAAAGGCTGCCAATAATTTATTTTTTGCCCAAACGGGTGTTTGTTTAATAACTGAATATGACAGCAGTATATAACCCTGGAATTTCAAACGTCTTGATGCTGCAAGGGCGCAACAATTGTGTATTTTGCCCAAAAAAGGGTGTTTTATTAATAGAAGAATATAATTCCTGTATATACAGGGTGTATCTGACACGCCCTGACCCACACTAGGCCGCAATTAAAGATTTGTGCCCAAAATGCCTTTATTTCAAATAACTGAATAGAAGACCTGTATATAAAGGTGTATCTCACATGCCCTGACCCACACTATGCCGCAATTAAAGATTTGTGCCCAAAATGCCTTTATTTCAAATAACTGAATAGAACACCTGTATATAAAGGGTGTATCTCACACGCCCTGACCCACACTAGGCTGCAATTAAAGATTTGTATTTGATTAATAACTGAATATGACAGCAGTATATAATCCTTGAATTTCATACGTGCTGATGGTGCAAGGCCAGGAAAATTGTGCATTTTGTCCAAAAAAGGGTGTTTTATTAATAAAACAATATAACCCCAGTATATAAAGGGTTTACCTCACACGCCCTGACCCACACTAGGCTGCAATTAAAGATTTGTGCCAAAAATGGGTATTTGATTAATAACTGAATATGACAGCAGTATATAACCCTGGAATTTCAAACGTCTTGATGCTGCAAGGCCAGAAAAATTGTGTATTTTGGAAAAAAAGTGTGTTTTTAAAAACCCAGAAAATTATGGCTGTATTTCTAGCTTAAATTGCACACTGACTAATCCTGCAAATGCACCAGATGTTGTATATTGCCAAAAAATGGTGATTTTTTACAACCAGATTATTAGTGCTGTTTTTCAAGCTTGGATTTCAATGTCACAAAAGCTCAGATGCAACGCTAGTGCATTGAGCTTGCAAAAAATGGCCGCCGCCCACCTATCTGACTTATAAAAGTTATTTTTTTTCGGTCACTGGGCTCAGGGCAGGATAAAAAAATTGTGCCCTGCACCCACACAACAAAATGTATGTAGACCGCTGAGTTAGATTCACGTTTTGAACAAAGATTCAGTCCTATTCTCTCCCTGAAATCACCAGCCGCATCCTCTCCCTACACTAGTAACAGCAGAGTGACGTGTAGCGCTACGTGACACCAGCTTATATAGAGGCTGGGTCACATGCTAAACTGGCCAATCACAGCCATGCCATTAGTAGGCATGGCTGTGATGGCTTCTAAGGGCACACAGTTAACCGCTTGTTAATTGGCTGCTCTGCAGCCTTTCAAAAAGCGCCAAGAAATCGCCGAACCCGAACTTTTACTGAAATGTTCGGGTCCGGGGTCCGAAAATCCTAAAGTTCGGGACGAACCCGAACTTAACAGTTTGGGTTCACTCAACCCTAATTAGGACGCATATACATGATTACTGCAGCAATATTCAAGGTGTAGCAAAAATCTGTGTGTATTAACGTGTAATTGAGCGACAAGTCTCAATAGTCTGTTTATGTATATTCAGTTTCCACACAGTTTCAATAAAAATTTGTGGGGTTCAACTTAATTTGTTATGGTGTTCACCAGATGGGTTGGATCACATGCTATTTTTATAGAGCAGTTCGTTACGTACATGATGATACCTAATATGTGCATTTTTTTTTTACTTTATTTTATTCAATAAAAGCATGTTTGAAAAAAAATAAACTTTTTTGTGTCTCTATTTTCTGAAAGCCATATTTTTTTTATTTTTTGGATGATTGGCTTATGTATGGGCTCATTTTTTTGTGGGATGAGGTCACAGTTTAATTGGTGCTAATTTTGGATACATATAACTTTTTTGATCACTTCTTATACCATTTTTTGGGAAGTGTGGTGGGCAAAATGTGTGGATATAGGAAGTTTTTTTTTGTTTTTTTTTACTTTTCTCACTCTTTTTTTTAAACATTTTGTGGACCCAGACCCACTTGGTTCTTGAAGATCCAGGGGGTCGGATTGCTTACAATACACTGCAGTACACTATATAGTGTACTGCAGTGTATTAAACTCACACTAAGGCCTCCTGCACACGAACGTGTGCTGCCCGTTGCCGTATTGCGGATCTGCAATACACGGGCGCCATTCCTTGGCCATTCTGCATCACGGATGCGGACCTATTCACTTCAATGGGTCCGCAAATCCAGAGATGCGAAATGTTGCGGAACAGAAGCATGGAACGGAACCCTTTGGAAGAACTACGGAGTGCTTCTGTAGGGTTTCGTCCCTTACTTCCGTTTCGCAAAAAGATAGCACATGTCCTATCTTTTTTGTGGAATGGCCGGATCGCGGACCCATTAAAGTGAATGGGTTTGCGATCCGCTGCGACTGCCCCACGCTCGGTGTTCGTGCATTGTGACCCGCAAATTGCGGGATGCAGCCTGGCCATGAGGCGCACATGTTCGTGTGCAGGAGGCCTAAGCCTGATCAGGATCCAGCCTTTAGCAGGAGCCTGACCAGGCTTAGATTTACCACAGCAAGCTGGGTGCCTGTGACGGCATCCAGTTACCATGGTAACCATCGGGACACTGCCACAGTGCTCCCCCCTTCAGCTTACCCTTCAAGCATTGGCCGCTGCCACAGCAGAGCAGCGGCCCGATGGTTAGCCCCTCCATACAGCGGTCCCTAAGGACCACGGCATGGAAGGGGTTAAATGGCCGATATCGGCCGTTTCAAGCAGAGTGTTAGCTGGACATTACAGCTGACACTCTGCCCGCTGCTGCTCTGCCACCTTGAAGGGGTGTGTGTGCTGAAAGCTCTGCATCTCCTGAGTCAAGAGAGGAGCGGATGGCGGCGGGGGCCTCGGAAGTATCTATGGGCAATCAGGCTGCAGGGAAACTTGTGTGTAGCGCTGTGTCCATGTGGAGCACTGTGTCCTGATTGGACGCCGTGCCGCGCATGCCCAGTGCAAAACTGGTGACACACACGGACACAGTGCACTCACACAGGGATTTTATTATTATAGATATATACATGTGATTAGTGCATCAGTACCCAAGGTGTAAAAGAAATCTGGCCACGTTGCTAGCGGTGAACTCACTGCAGTACCTTTGTAGTAGTGCTTTGTACTCTCGTGTGGCGGAGAATGTGGACCACTCCTTGCAATTGTCACTGTGTGGCAAGCTGCACTCCACAGTGGACACCTGGAGTAGCTGTTACGGGCAGGTAAAGTACATGTTTTTCACAGCCCACTGGGTCAATGATTTTTTGTGGCAGTGAAGAGGGAGCACCCCAACAACAAGGCCAGGTCCTTTTGACCCCCTCCCACCATATCATGGGGCTGGCTCAGACAGAAAACACTTATCTGCCTCTTTTACGGTACCTCCTCCTACATGGACATGGTCCCATCCCTAACAGCACCAGAGCACAGCGTGGAAGCACTTATCTCCATAGTCATCTGTATCGCCGTCCTCAGGATAGCGATACAAATGGAAGTGCTGCGGCGGGCCAGGAGAGGGAGAGGCATCTCCCTTCCCAGTTCCTGTATCAGAGGCCGGTGATAGCGCTGCCTGAGCCGTACAGCGCGGAACACAGGCCAGAAGAGGCCTGCATCGCATCGCTGCCAGCCTGATGGAGGTAAGTAAAGGTGTTCTTTTTTTATATATATGGTACTACTACTGGCACATGATTGGGGGGCATATATGGGGCACCTGTTACTGGCACATGATTGGGGGCATCTATGGGGGCACTTGTTACTGGCACATGATTGGGGGGAGTCTATGGGGGCACTTGTTACTGGCACATGATTGGGGGGAATCTATGGGGGAACTTGTTACTGGCACATGATTGGTGGGCATCTATGGGAGTACTTGCGACTGGCACATGATTTGGGGGGCATCTATGGGGGCACTTGTTATTGGCACATGATTGGGGGCATCTATGGGGGCACTTGTTATTGGCACATGATTGGGGGACTCTATGGGGTACTTTTTACTGGCACATGATTGGGGGCATCTATGGGGGTACTTGTTACTCTCACATGATTGGTGGGCATCTATCGGGGAACTTGCTACTGGCACATTATTGCGGGGCACTGTGGGGGCATCTATGGGGGCACTTCTTACTGGCACATTATTGGTGGCACTTTTTACTGGCACATTATTGGGTGGCACTATGGGGGCATCTATGAGGCCACAAAGAAGGGGTATTTTATATGGGGGAAGGGGGGAGAGGAACACTATGGGGGCTTCTATTGAGGCCACAAAGAAGGGTTATTTTATATGGGAGGCTCTGTATAGGGGTATTTTATACTAGGGCACATTATGGTGGGTACTATGGGGAAGGGGAGAGAGAAGTACTATGGGCTTATCTATGGGGGGCACTAAGAAGGGGTATTTTATATTTTCAAATTATGGGGGACACTGAGGGCATCTACTGGGGCACTATATATGGGGCATTTTATACTGGTACATTATGGGGGGCACTAGGAAGAAGGGGAGAGAGGAGCATTATGGGACATTTACTAGGGGCACTATATAGGGGTATTTTATACTGGCACATTATTGGGGCACTATGGGGACATTAGTTCAACTGGGGGCATTAAAAAGTGGCATTTTATTTGCACTGGCACATTATAAGGATAATTATTACTACTGGGGGCATTAAAATGGGCTTTATTACTACTGGGGGTCTATGGGGAACATGATTACTAGTATTGGCACTATGGGAGCATTATTACTTCTGGGGCACAGTGGGGACATATTGGGGGCATGTAGGAGCACTATTACTACCATGTGTGCTCTAGAAGAGAATTATTCCTATTGGTGGGACTTTTGGGAGCACTATTACTGTGGGGGCACCTTGGCACAGTATCAGCTTACCAAAATTATTTTTGGGGGACGTTGTTTACACTATTAGTGTCAGGGGCACTATTTGCTGGTGTGTGGATTTTTGTTTTTGTGTGTTGTGGTGGAGGGCGTGATTGCATGCTAGGGTGTGGGAAGGCGGGATCCAGGGGGGCCCAAGTAAATTCTTGCCTAGGGTCCAATCAATATTAAAGACAGCCCTGCTGCCAACATGTACCATATTGCTGCTGCTGCAGCCACCGCTACTTCAGCTGCTGCTGCGCCTCAATATTAATCCCCTACTGACACCACCATAAACGCAAAGCATCTGCTGACACTATGACTACTACTACTATTACTTCTACTACCACTACTACCCATAGACAGCCTTGCATGTTCCATGCTATACTGTTCCTTCTACCACCACTATCGCGGCCACTATATCCATGCTATATCCTATCCACCTCCACACTTCACTGCTGCTCCCAATTAAAAGCGATCATTTTTTAGGCTTGTTCACAAAGAGCCACTTTTTATTCTGACACTCAACACTTGTGCGTGTCATTCGGGCAGGCATCCCAACCCTGTGAAGGCATAATTTTTGGATGCTTGGTCCCTCCCAAGCCACTCTTATTTTAATCCCATAACATCATCTGACCCCAATAAGGGACAATTTTGGAAGCTTTGGAATATGAAAAAGCATGAGGCATGTACCGGTGCAGTGTGCTTTTAAAAACGCTGTATGTTAATGCCGTCAAATGTACATTTACCCACAGCTATGTGTGTCAGTGTCACTCACATATCATTTACTATTGCTGTCATTGCGTGCCAGAGCCTGGGGAGGGAAAAAAATAATCATTAAAAATAAATGAAAAGAGATAGCAAGTTTTACTAAAAATTTTGCGTCCTGGGAAGCTAGAGGGAGTTATATACCAACTTTCAGAGCAATTGGAGCAACTTCAGTTTGGCCCAATAGATTTGGGTCTGAACTGAACTTTTAAAAAAATTTGGCAAACCGGACCTGAAACGAATCTCAACAGGCTAACTCGTTGGATTATCGCGTGATTTCAAGTGGTTCTCTCATTCAGCTCTGCTATACATGCCGTGCTGTATGTCTCACTCAATGCCTGAGCAATAGGTTTACTAGCTTAATCCTGCAAAAGTGCTTCTGCTTGTTTTGTGGGTTCTGAACCTCTGCCCCTTCACCTGACCCATGCCTGATCACTATACTGACCCTGAGCTGTGTGCCCTGACCTTCACACTTTTTTCATGGATTTGCAAAAACTTTGCCTTCCTTGACCTCAGCCTGTTACAGTTCTGCCTGATTCCTCAGTGTCCCACACTGGTGTTTCTGACCTTGTGGGTCAGTTGTTAACCATGTCGGGAGTACTCCAGGAGATAGTGGCCTGGTGACTCCTCTAAGGAAAAGTCAACATCCCTGGATAGGGGTTAAAGGCTGAATACCAGGGAATCGCCAGGAAAACATGCTTAGGTTTAGCCCAAGGTCAAACAGGTTAGTTAACAAAGTGGTTCCACACCCACTCATTGTTACATTTGAAGTGCTGCTATCTCAGACTTATAGACAGATAGATAGATACCATAGATAGATCGATATTATAAATGTATTTGATTCAACTATATCACTTCACATATTTCCTCAGTTAATAGCTGTTTCCATTTTTCAGTTTTTTTCATATATGACCTACAAAAATATAGCCTCAGTTGCACTTTTACCTATCCATAGTTTTATGTGCTTTACAATTCATACAGATGTATTGCTATGCATTGCAGCACAGTGTATTCCTCTCTGTTGTCCACACTATACTTATGAGACAATATTGTGTCTTTTGAAGGACATCGTTCGAAGGAATCAAATGAAAAAGTAATAGGCTGAGTGTGGCCTCATTAGAAATTAATCTACAATTCATGATTGTGACATAAAACATGCAAATTCACTATAGATCTGCAGGAAACAAAATCAATGAGATAGTGTGGAGATACAAGCCAAATGAATATTGCAAACAAAGCCTGAATCAAAATATTAGCTGTGAAGGAAAATTAAAGCTTGATTATTTAACCGATTCGAAATGAATAGAAATGAGCCAGACTTGACACACATATAATAATGGCATCTCTACAATTTTACCTAATGGCCCTGAGTAGCTACACTCAATAGTTCATGCCTGAAATATGATTTATCCATATCAGCTATGTTACCTTTAGTGTAGTTTGGAAGCTATGGGCTGAAGCTGCAGCAGACTTGGTTATACTTAAGGAATGTCTCAAAATGGAAAAGGGATGAAGGAAAGTTAGGGAAGTGATATAAATTAATATTCTTTATTGGCAGGCATTAAATAGGGGTTCTCCAGTCTCATAATGACATTGTTTTATTTGTCTAGAGTATCCCAAACATGGTATATTTTTGACCCATAAACCCATTTTGTTATGTCAGCACTTTCCTCCCCAAGTTATTAGCATTGCTACATTCTGGGTTTTGTTACCAAATCCAGCAAAACAGGAAGTAATCCATGTAAAGATCCCACTAGAATGCACTCATGCCAGGAACAGGGGAAGGAAAGTGTTAACATGGAAAGACAGGTATGTGGGTCAAAAATATGTAGTTTTTAGGGTATTCTGGGCAGAATTCATTATGTGATTCGAGAATCCCTTTTAAGTAGTAAAACTCAAGTCAGGAAATGATCTAGTCATAATGAAATCATGGCTATTTTAGTAGGGTTGCTATGCTGACTAGCCAAGACCCAGCTGATCAACCTATCTGTGAGCCTGAACTTTGAGCCAACTCGGAGTCCAATCCCAGAGCTATTAGGGGGATTTAAGTCTAACATTAACTGCTGTCTTTGAAATTTGGTCCTAGCTCCTGTTAGTTCTGTGTGCTCAGAACAGTGCTACCTTCCTGAGTATTGACCTTAGCTAGTGTCCAGATTAACCCCTTGTCTACTGATTAGGCTTTTTTTTTGCTTCTCCTGGCTCCTCTGCTTGTTTTTGGTTAACCCCATGTCTGCTGATTTGGCTTCTATTATCTCTCCTTGTTGTATAGAGATGTCGCGAACATAACATTTTCCGTTCGCGAACGCGAATTTCTGCAAATGTTCGCGAACGGGCGAACCGGGCGAACCGCCATAGACTTCAATAGGGAGGCAAATTTTAAAACCAACAGGGACTCTTTCTGGCCACAATAGTGATGGAAAAGTTGTTTCAAGGGGAGTAACACCTGGACTGTGGCATGCCGGAGGGAAATCAATGGCAAAACTCCTATGTAAAATTACGTAATTGACGCAGAGTGTGGTAAGTTGAATTTGCAATGTGATTAATATAACCTGCATTAATCACATTGCGAATTCAACTTAGAGCTAAGTTCCTAATGGTTGTATTGCTAGAATTGACGAATATAACGAATATAGCACTATATTCTCAATCTTCGTTATACACTCACCTAAAGAATTATTAGGAACACCTGTTCTATTTCTCATTAATGCAATTATCTAGTCAACCAATCACATGGCAGTTGCTTCAATGCATTTAGGGGGGTGGTCCTGGTCAAGACAATCTCCTGAACTCCAAACTGAATGTCAGAATGGGAAAGAAAGGTGATTTAAGCAATTTTGAGCGTGGCATGGTTGTTGGTGCCAGACGGGCCGGTCTAAGTATTTCACAATCTGCTCAGTTACTGGGATTTTCACGCACAACCATTTCTAGGGTTTACAAAGAATGGTGTGAAAAGGGAAAAACATCCAGTATGCGGCAGTCCTGTGGGCAAAAATGCCTTGTGGATGCTAGAGGTCAGAGGAGAATGGGCCGACTGATTCAAGCTGATAGAAGAGCAACGTTGACTGAAATAACCACTCGTTACAACCGAGGTATGCAGCAAAGCATTTGTGAAGCCACAACACGCACAACCTTGAGGCGGATGGGCTACTACAGCAGAAGACCCCACCGGGTACCACTCATCTCCACTACAAATAGGAAAAAGAGGCTACAATTTGCACAAGCTCACCAAAATTGGACTGTTGAAGACTGGAAAAATGTTGCCCGGTCTGATGAGTGTCGATTTCTGTTGAGACATTCAAATGGTAGAGTCCGAATTTGGCGTAAATAGAATGAGAACATGTATCCATCCTCTGATGCCTACTTCCAGCAGGATAATGCACCATGTCACAAAGCTCGAATCATTTCAAATTGGTTTCTTGAACATGACAATGAGTTCACTGTACTAAAATGGCCCCCACAGTCACCAGATCTCAACCCAATAGAGCATCTTTGGGATGTGGTGGAACGGGAGCTTCGTGCCCTGGATGTGCATCCCTCAAATCTCCATCAACTGTAAGATGCTATCTTATCAATATGGGCCAACATTTCTAAAGAATGCTATCAGCACCTTGTTGAATCAATGCCACGTAGAATTAAGGCAGTTCTGAAGGCAAAAGGTTGGTCCAACACCGTATTAGTATGGTGTTCCTAATAATTCTTTAGGTGAGTGTATTCTAGCAATACAACCATTAGGAACCCAGCTATAAGTTGAATTCTCAGTGCGATTAATATAACCTGTATTAGGCTGCGTTCACAAGGGCGAGATTTCCGCGCGGGTGCAATGTGGTAGGTGAACGCATTGCACCCGCACTGAATCCGGACCCATTCATTTCAATGGGGCTGTTCAGATGAGCGATGATTTTCACGCATCACTTATGCATTGCATGAAAATCGCAGCATGCTCTATATTCTGCGTTTTTCACGCAGGACCCATAGAAGTGAATGGGGTTGCGTGAAAATCGCAACCATCCGCAAGAAAGTGCGGATGCGGTGCGATTTTCACGCATGGTTGCTAGGTGACAGTCTATTCACTGTATTATTTTCCCTTATAACATGGTTATAAGGGAAAATAATAGCATTCTGAATACAGAATGCTTAGTAAAATAGCGCTGGAGGGGTTAAAAAAAATAAACAAATTAACTCACCTTCTCCTCTTGATCGCGTAGTTCCCAGTCTCTTCTAAAGAGTTGTGGGCTAAAGGACCTTTGGTGACGTCAGATCACATGCTCCAATCACATGGTCCATCACCGTGGTGATGTACCATGTGATTGGAGCATGTGATCTGACGTCACCAAAGGTCCTTTAGCCCACAACTCATCATTAAAGAAGTAAAGAAGAGACCGGGAACTTCAGGAACAAGAGGAGAAGGTGAGTTAATTTTTTTATTTTTTTTTTAACTTTCAATTGATCACCTACTATGCATTCTGTATTCAGAATGCTATTATTTTCCCTTATAACCATGTTATAAGGGAAAATAATACAATCTACACTACAACTAACCTAAACCTGAACTTCTGTGAAGAAGTTCGGGTCTGGGTACCGCAGTCGGTTTTTTATCACGCGCGTGCAGAACACATAAAAACTGTACATCGGAACGCAATCGCAGTAAAAACTGACTGCAATTGCATTCCTACTCGCGCGGGTTTGCCGCAACACACCGGGACGCATCCGGACCTAATCCGGACACGCTCGTGTGAACCCAGCCTTAGGCTGAGTTCACACGAGCGTGTCCGGATAATGTCCGGATGCGTTGCGGCAAACCCACGCAAGTAGGTACCCAATTGCAGTCAGTTTTGACTGCGATTGCGTTCCGTTGTTCAGTTTTTTCTCGCGGGTGCAATGCGTTTTGCACGCGCGTGATAAAAAACTGTCTGTGGTACCCAGACCCGAACTTCTTCACAGAAGTTCAGGTTTGGGTTCGGTGTTGTGTAGATGTTATTATTTTCCCTTATAACATGGTTATAATGGAAAATAATAGCATTCTTTAATACAGAATGCTTAGTAGGTGGTCAATTGAGGGTTAAAAAATATAAAATAATTAACTCACCTTCTCCTCTTGATCGCGTAGCTGCCGGTCTCTTCTTACTTCTTTAATCATGAGCTGCTGGCTAAAGGACCTGTGGTGACGTCAGATCACATGGTCCAATCACATGGTCCATCACCGTGGTGATGGACCATGTGATCTGACGTCACCACAGGTCCTTTAGCCGGCAGCTCATGATTAAAGAAGTAAGAAGAGACCGGCAGCTACGCGATCAAGAGGAGAAGGTGAGTTAATTATTATTTTTTTTAACCCTCAATTGACCACCTACTAAGCATTCTGTATTAAAGAATGCTATTATTTTCCCTTATAACCATGTTATAAGGGAAAATAATACAGTGAATAAACTGTCACCTAGCAACCGTGCGTGAAAATCGCACCGCATACGCACTTGATTGCGGATGCTTACGATTTTCACTCAGCCCCATTCACTTCTATGAGGCCTGCGTTGCGTGAAAAACGCACAATATAGAGCATGCTGCGATTTTCACGCAACGCATAAGTGATGCTTAAAAATCAACGCTCATGTGCACAGCCCCATAGAAGTAAATGGGTCCGGATTCAGTGCGGGTGCAATGCGTTCACCTCACGCATTGCACCCGCGCGGAAATCTAGCCCGTGTGAACTCAGCCTTAATCGCATTGCGATTACAACTTAGATCTAAGTTCCTAATGGTTGTATTGCTAGAATTGACGAATATAACGAGTATAGCACTATATTCTCAATCTTCGTTATATCCTAGCAACCATTAGGAACCCAGCTCTAAGTTGAATTTGCAATGCGATTAATATAACCTGTATTAATCGCACTGCGATTACAACTTAGTCAAATTTGTGACACGGCAGCTTCAGAATGAATCTAAGATGGATGCTGTCCTTGCTTTTTGATAGGAGATGGGAGGGTCTGGGAGGGAGGGTATGCTGATTGGCTGGAATGTGTCTGCTGACTGTGAGGTACAGGGTTCAAAGTTTGCTCAATGATGGTGTATAGAGGTGGACAGAACATTGCATATGTTCGCCCGCCGCGGCGAACGCGAACAAGCTATGTTCGCTGGGAACTGTTCGCCGGCGAATAGTTCATGACATCTCTATAGTTCTACTCTCCTGCTACTCCTTGGCATCTGATAGGTCTGCTACCTGAGAATTCATACCTCTTTTCTGCCAGCTTACTCTGGAGATGAAACCTGGGGCCCTAGCAGCCAAATACAACAGGATTTGAATCAGTCTGTTGTGAACACCTAGAGGTAGCTTTAGATCTACTAACTTGAGCGGTGAAGGAAGACAGGTAGTAGATTCAGAATTTGGTGGTTCCAGATGGTGACCCTGTATCCTTCCTCACTTATGTTTTTTTTACATGTTATTCAGCAGCATTTTACACCAAAAAGTAAAAGATATTTAATCATTTTGCATCTTAAGAAATAAAGGCTCATGGTGCCCTATTTTTTTTTTTTACCCCTTTCTTTTAGCCTTACCACCCCTACGGAATTAAACAAGCTATCATGATTTGTGTGTTGTAGATGCTAGGCTATGGTGTGCATTGCTGTGTTCTGTCACAATTAGTACTACTTATTGTTCATTGAGCAGAAAAAGAAGATGCCTGCACATTGTTATAAATTTGCCACGTTTTGCTGGGTCTTTCCAGTCTTCCCTGGCACATGTAATCTGCCTATGTGCTATATAGTAAAAGGTGTGGTATCAGTGGTTTAAACACTATGGGGGACATTTATCTTTCAGGAGTTATTTTTGTGTCAGTTACAAGTCTGTGTCTGCTTTGTGTACCTGTACCAAATTGATGAAATGGTGCACCTTAATAATATATGTGACGTGAGTGCAATGTGGTTTATACTTATATGTGTAAAGGTACACCAGGTTGCCTGGCATAGGTTGTGACTTTTGCAAAAGTTGCACATAGTAAATGTGCCATAATCCTGGTCTAATTTCATTTTTAGCTCTTAAACAAAAACCACTTTGAAAAGTGGCGAGGAAAATCAAATGTTGCAGAAAACGGTGCAATAGCAAATTTTTTAAGCCAAAAAACTGATATATCTGATTTGATAAATGCCCTCCTTGTTGCTAGATACAACATGTGGGAAAATGCAAGATAAATTATGTACTAGTAGCTGTTAAGTAATAAAATGCCCTCAGTACAAAGATAAAGATGCAGTATATTACATTTTATTGTAAGATCTCTATACAATGCTAAAAGCAGTAAATAGCAATTTGCTATATTCAATTCTGCAATGATTGCCCATAAGATAATACTGTACAATATTTCAGTTCATGTACAGGCCCTGAAAAATTGGGTTTTTATGACATTCATATATGACACATGTTGTATCAGCCCAGTTTCTGGCAAAATGGAACATGGTCCACTTTTCAGAAAATGTGAAACTGAGGTAAATCTGGTAAAAATGGTTATGTTTTTAGCTGGAAGTGTATTTCAAGCTGAGCAAATTCTTTTGACATAAAGAGTTGTTGTTTTTTAAGTGACAGAATGGGTTAAAATAAAAAGAAGCATTACTCACTTCATCCATCATGTGCCACTGCCCCATCAGCCACAGCTGAGACAGGTGCCAGGAGCAGAAAGTTGAGAGCAGCAGGAACCTGGAGTAGTAGGAATGGCAGCAGCTTTGGAGTGGGGGGTGATGGAGTAATGTATTTTTTTTTTTTTATCTTTCTGTTCCCCTTTTTTTAATTCTCCTTTCAAAAAACCCCTTTAATTATTTTAAAGTTTCAAAATGACATTTAATATTCTGAAGTTGACCTCCACTAAGAAGGACAGCCATTTGACCTACATTGTACTAGGACTGGGATTACTATAATGAATAAAGTAAATAAGTAATTCAAGTATTTGTGTCCAGGCCAGGAGAATGATAGTAGAGATTAAAACTTGAATCTAAACACTCCCACCTCTTTTGATACACATACATGTACTAAGGAATGTCAAATATTCAGGTATCTTTGGGAACCCATCATCCAGAGTTTAAGAGAAGAAGCACCATCACATTCAGTTTCAAAATGTAACCGACTCATAAAGAACTAATTTGCATTAACAAACATTGTTTAGTTAAGATTCATAACATATTAGCATGGTATGTCGACTTACCTGAAAGGGCACCTGTCGGCAAATTTGTACATACAGTACAGACCAAAAGTTTGGACACACCTTCTCATTCAAAGAGTTTTCTTTATTTTCATGACTATGAAGGCATCAAAACTATGAATTAACACATGTGGAATTATATACATAACAAACAAGTGTGAAACAACTGAAAATATGTCATATTCTAGGTTCTTCAAAGTAGCCACCTTTTGCTTTGATTACTGCTTTGCACACTCTTGGCATTCTCTTGATGAGCTTCAAGAGGTAGTCCCCTGAAATGGTCTTCCAACAGTCTTGAAGGAGTTCCCAGAGATGCTTAGCACTTGTTGGCCCTTTTGCCTTCACCCTGCGAGCCAGCTCACCCCAAACCATCTCGATTGGGTTCAGGTCCGGTGACTGTGGAGGCCAGGTCATCTGGCGCAGCACCCCATCACTCTCCTTCATGGTCAAATAGCCCTTACTTTCAAAGTTTTCCCAATTTTTCAGCTGACTGACTGACCTTCATTTCTTAAAGTAATGATGACCACTCGTTTTTCTTTACTTAGCTGCTTTTTCTTGCCATAATACAAATTCTAACAGTCTATTCAGTAGGACTATCAGCTGTGTATCCACCTGACTTCTCTTCAATGCAACTGATGGTCCCGACCCCATTTATAAGGCAAGAAATCCCACTTATTAAACCTGACAGGGCACACCTGTGAAGTGAAAACCATTTCAGGGGACTACCTCTTGAAGCTCATCAAGAGAATGCCAAGAGTGTGCAAAGCAGTAATCAAAGCAAAAGGTGGCTACTTTGTGTGAATCTACAATTTTCATAGTCATGAAAATAAAGAAAACTCTTTGAATGAGAAGGTGTGTCCAAACTTTTGGTCTGTACTGTATGTCCGACCTGTTAATGGGCGCTTAAGAGCTCAAGTCATCTGTGTTGGTCCCATGTTCATAGGTGCCTGCATTGCTGAGAAAAATTATGTTTTAATATATGCCAATGAGCCTCTAGGAGCAACAGGAGTGTTGCCATTACATCTAGAGACTCTGCTCTCTCTGCAACTGCCGCAGCCTCTTGACTTTTATTGACAGACAGGGCCAGGCATGATGACATTTACTTATAAAACACAATGGACAGCTGCTATACAAAAACACACTACCTATTTAATATACCACATACAATAATAAAAAGCATTAAATCCACTAATTAATGTTGCAAATGTATAACACAGTCCCTCTATAACTCACTGGTGCGGAGCTCACGCACTGATAATGAGGAAACAAAATGTCCCGTATATCTTTAAATGTAAATTTGTCCGTGTGGATAATATGGATGATCAAAGATCTAATCTACACTGAGGTACTCTTTTTTAGGATTTATCATTGTTATTTGTTATTCTATTATCTTATTGTTCTTATATTAAATATATATATATATATACTGTAACTATTTATGCTTATATTATGCATGTCATAATAGGTTGCAAATAGTATCCAGTCCTGGAGTCTGATAGAAATGCCGTTATTATAAAGTCCGGCCCACTTTTTGGATCAAGGGTATAAAACCAGTGATCCTGTCCCTTATTTTAAATAAACCACTGAGGAAGAAACTATTAGTTTCGAAACGCGTCAGGTACTTGTTTCCCGTCTACATTCACGTATATTCTCCAGGAACTATTTGTGTATTTAAGTATCCGATATTGGACACGATCACGCTATATGCTTACACCACGAGGCAAACTCAGTGTCTCTGCATCGCAAAGAGACATGCGCAGGATCTTACAGCGCAGCTAACAAGAGTGCCGGCACTTACGCGAAGGAGACCAGACGAAATCCATCCAGCGGGGCACTGCCAACGGGACCCGACCGGTCAGACGTGATATGAAGTTTCACCTTACACGTATGGGTCGGTAAGAGCAGTCACCTGCACCTCTGGATTTAACTGTTATCATTGCCAATTGACATCCAAGCTTAACTGTCCATATACGGAGTACCTCAGAGTGGATTAGATCTTTGATCATCCATATTATCCACACGGAGAAATTTACATTTAAAGATATCCGCACCAGTGAGTTATAGAGGGACTGTGTTATACATTTGCAACATTAATTAGTGGATTTAATGCTTTTTATTATTGTATGTGGTATATTAAATAGGTAGTGTGTTTTTGTATAGCAGCTGGCCATTGTGTTTTATGTGTTTTCTATTGAAGCTATTTAGTGGAATAGAGGGGCTCAGCTTTGCTCCGGTGAGCGCTCTATTGTATTGATTGTTTTGTATGATGACGTTTACTGACTGTCTGGTCCTGTCAAACAAAGTGCAGAGGACGCAGCAGTTGCAAAGAGACATGAGCCTCCTACAGTAACGGTAACGCCCCCGTTGCTTCTAAAGGCTCCATTGCATATATTAAAAGTTAATTTTTTTCAGCAATGTGGGCACATGTGAACATGGGACAACACAGATGCCTTCAGCTGCTAAACGCACATGCAGCAGGTCAGCCAGTTTCATAGGTACAAATCTGCTGACAAATGGCTTTTAAACAGTAGTTTTCACTATAGTCTAAGGCCCCATGCACAGGGCCATTGCCCGGCTGTGCCTGTATTGCGGCCCGCACTTGAATGGGTCCGCAATCTGGAAAGAGCGGTGCGGAATGGAGGCATGTAACCCCATGGAAGCAAATTTTGGCACCCAATGCACAGAACGGCCGAGCAACGGCTGCGTGCATGAGGCCTAATGGAGATCAGAGATATAAAGGTTGTTACTCGATCATGCAAGCACAACGAGTGAAAATCTGTTACATGGGAGTCGGTCAACAGCTCTGACCATGCAAAAACGCCGATAGCAGTAGGTAGGGATTGAGGTAAGTAGGATAAACATACCTTTTGTTGAGGTTTTCTCATCAGGACTAGTATGAAAACTAAAGGGGTGATTTATCCAACTGGTGTAAAGTAGAACTGGCTTAGTTGCCCATAGCAACCAATCAGACTCCACCTCTCATTTTCCAAAGCAGCTGTGAAAAATGAAAGGTTGAACCTGATTTGTTGCTATGGGCAACTAAGCCAGTTCTACTTTACACCAGTTTGATAAATCTCCTTAAGTTTAGATAAAGAAGCAAAATCCACGCCACTTCATTCATAAATCTTTACTGTAGTGCAGACAGATACATATTCAAGGAGATGATGAACAGGCACAGATCTACTGCATAAGAGTCTCTTTAAAAGAAAAGGATCTTCATGTTCCAAGATTTCTTTTGTTCCTTCCTTGTCTTCTAAAAATTGCACGTCTCCCACCAGTGGAAAATTCTTTTAGGTCTGCACATAAACTTACCCCCTCTTTGTCACTACAATGTTCACCTTAGCGTAGCCTGTGCAGCCACTGACCTTTCCGAATAACTCACAATGGAGTTGGTTGCTTTCGACTTGTTCATTCCATGTCAAATTAAAAACAAAAGACATGTTATGAAAGTAAATGTACACAGAGAAAGTTTCATAGCTTGGCAAAAGCCTCCTTAATCCAATGTCATCTCTGAATTAATTTTCTATTCCTACTGTAAATTGAACAAATCCCCGTCCTTGTTTGTTTGATTTTCAGCTGACGTGCAGAACAGCTGCAGTCTGCTTTAGCGTCTCTCTGCAGCAGAGACTTTGCAAGAGAGATGATTTTTCCCAAAGAATCCTCAACATAGTGACTCATCTGAAGGCTGGAAGCAGCAAAGAATACAAATACATATAAATGGTAGAAGGCTTAAAAATCTTATCTGTGATCTGTGGTGATCCTTGTAACCTTTACATAGGAAGTGAGCTATACATTGAAATAGAATCTAGTATTCTTGCACTTGCACTTGCTCCTTGAGCTGTATTGTAAGAGAAATGTATAAATGAAGGTTAGAAAGAAGTAAACAGGGATCCACGTTTCTACAAACTCCTTAGACTTAGAGAACTTATTTTCTTGCTTCCCTGACTGACCTCTGCATATTGGCTGCTGCAAAACTCTACAGCTCAGCATCAATAGGTATGAGATTAGTTTGTCAACTTGTTGTATGATAATGTACTGCTGTTATCTAAGACATGCCGCATAGATGCAATTAAACAATAAAAAAAATCGAAATAAATGAATATTAATAATTAGGGTAGAGCGAATTCGATCCGAATTTCATGAAAAATTTGATTTGCACCGAATCCGAATTTTCTCGCGCTTCGTGGTATTGAATGACATTTTTTCCTACAATGGCTGCTGCACATGTTAGGACATGGAGCAAAGAACTCTGGGAACGAGGGATCACCCACAATGCCATGCATGCAGCCAATCAGCAGCCAGCCCTGTGATATCACAATCACAGCCCTATAAATAGCCTCAGCCATTTTGTATTCAGCAATTTTCCAGTTTACTTAGTGCAAGGAGAGATGTTTGCAGGCACTAGGGAAAGTGCTAGGAAAAACTTTTTTGGGGAGTATTAGTGGAAAAAAAAGTATTATTCAGTGGTGCAGTTATATGTTCTAAAGCCTTTTTTGTGGTTTATTAGTGGGAAAAAAAGGCTTGTTAGCGGTTGTGTGGGGAAGTGACAAAATCGCAGCCTTTTTGGGGTGTATTAGTGGAAAAAAAGTCTTATTAGCCGTTCAGTGGTGCAGTTATATGTTCTGAAGTCTTTTTTGGGGTGTATTAGTGGAATAAAAGGGGTTATATTCAGTTCAGCGGTACAGTTATATGTTCTAAAGCCTTTTTTGTGGTGTATTAGTGAATAAAAAAAAGGCTTGTTAGCCGTTGTGCGGTGAAGTGACAAAATTACAGCCTTTTTTGGGGTGTATTAGTGGGGAAAAAGCCTTATTAGCCATTCAGCGGTGCAGTTATATGTTTTGAAGACTTTTTTGGGGTGTATTAGTGGTAACAAAGGGCTTACCGCCTTTTTTGGGGTGAATTAGTGGAAAAGAAAAGTCTTATTTCAGCGGTGCAGTTACAGTATATGTTTTATACTGTAACGTGCAGTGAAGTGACAAAATTACAGCCCTTTTTGTGGTGTATTCATTTCCTTTTTATTTATTTATTTGATGTAACAGTTTGTCAGACAGAAAATTGACAGGCCCTGCATAGGGGAGGGGTAAAGTACTAAATGTTTCTGGCACAGGCACAGTTTGCAGAAGAGGAAGGGGGCGTGGCAGCAGGGATCACTTCGAGAGGCCTGAGCTCCTGGTGTCATCTAGTGGTCGTGTCTTGACCAGTAACCCAGCGGTTCTTGAATGGTTGACTAGGTCATCCACTTTGTCCTAAGCGGTGAAGTAACAAAATTACAGCCTTTTTTGTGGTGAATTAGTGGAAAAAAAGTATTATTAGCCGTTCAGTGGTGCAGTTATATGTTTTATAGTCTTTTTTGTGGTGTATTAGTGGAAAAAAAGGCCTCGTTTTTGGGGTGTATTAGTGGGAAAAAAAAGTCTTATTAGCCATTCAGCGGTGCAGCTATATGTTTTGAAGCCTTTTTTCGGGTGTATTAGTGGGAAAAAAGGGCTCACAGCCTTTTTTGGGGTGTATTAGTGAAAAAGAAAAGTCTTATTTGCCGTTCAGTTGTGCAGTTACAGTATATGTTTTAAAGCCTTTTTTGTGGTGTATTAGTGGAAAAAAAGGCTTGTTAGTTGTCGTGTGGTGAAGTGACAAAATTACTGCCTTTTTTGGGGTGTATTCATTTCCTTTTTATTTATTTGATGTAACAGTTTGTCAGACAAAAAAGTGACAGGTCCTGCACAGGGGAGGGGTAAAGTACTAAATGTTTCTAGCACAGGCACAGTTTGCAGCCGAGTAAGGGGGCGTGGCAGCAGGGGTCACTTCGAGAGGCCTGAGCTCCTGGTGTCATCTAGCGGTCGTGTCTTGACCAGTAACCCAACGGTTCTTGAATGGTTGACTGGGTCATCCACTTCGTCCCAAGTGACATCAGACACCCCCATCCAAGAGTTGGTGGGTTTTTCAGATGCAACCCTTAGTTGGCATGGCCCGGGAGCAGGCCCTGTGCATTCACCTGTCCTCAACCTGCCTATGTCCTTTTCTTCTCCCTCAGCCAGAACTGTTTTATATGCTGTGAGCTCAGCTCCACTATACAGCAAGGATGAGCTACTAGAGGACAGTCAGCAGCTACTGCCCATCCAAGATCTGGAGGAGACATCCGCCGCTTCCTCTGCTAGGTGGGCAAGTAGTGATGAGTGTGGCGTGGCAGGTGGTGTTGCGAGCGGTCAGGCTCCTGACCCAGAGAAGATTGAGGAGGACATCAGTGACGTGCAGACGGTACTCGATGATGATGAAGCCGATCGCACTTAGGATCCGGGTGCAGAAGGGGCTTCATCATCATCAGGAGATGAGGGTGGTGGCTTGTGCGTGAGGCAGTGGTGAAGCCAGCAAGTCTGTAGCGTGGCCTGGAATCAGCAGGGTGAGGTTGGGAGCCAAACGTGCCAGGGGTAGACTACCCACTTTGAAGGAGCCTACCTGCCCAGAAAGTAGTGGTGCAGGGGTTTAGGGAGGCAGCGGCTGTAGAAGTCAGTCAGTGCGGAGTGTTGGGGGTAAAATCACCTATTCGGCGGTGTGGCAGTTTTTTTGTTAAGCTGCCGGAGAAGGTGAACATGGCCATTTGCAAAATCTGTGGGCAGAAGGTGAAGTGTGGCCAGGGTGCCAATGTTGGCACCACAGCCCTGCATCAACATATGTAGCGTCACCATAAAGTAACCTAGAAGAACCGTGGCTCCAAAGTGGTGGTCCAGCCTGCTCGAAGCAACCGCTACATCCCCCAGTGGAACTCACCCAATTTCAGGCAGTCAAGGCTCCACCACCTCAGCAGAAGGGAGCTGTCTATCCCTCCCATCATCTACCAGTCCTGATGCTCCTCATCCTCCTACTCCTTGTCAGTCATTTCATCAGCAATCAATCACCGAAGTGATTGCCATAAGACAGCAATTCGCGTGTGGTCATCCTAAGGCACAGAAGCTGAACGTGCTCCTGGCCAAGTTGCTGGTACTGCAGTCCCTCCCTTTCCAAGTGGTGGACTCTGCACCTTTCAGAGAAATTTTGGCTTGTGCCGCTCCCGAGGTGGGGAGTCCCAAGCTTTCATTTCTTAGCCAAAAAGGCAGTACCAGTGACTGCGACAACGTCAGCCTCTGCTTCCTCATCCACCACCGTGTCCTCAGCCTCCACTGCAGGGACAATTCACAGTGCTCCTGTAGCCTACCACATGTGCAGGGCACGGCGGTGTCACGCTGTTCTGCACCTTGTTTGCCTGGGCGAACGGAGTCACAGGGGAGGAACTGCTCCGTGTCCTTCATCAAGAAATCGAATCCTGGCTTTCTCTGTGACAAGGACAACTCAAAATTCCAACCAAGGTGACTGACAACGGAAAGATCATGGTGTTGGTGTTCAATCTGTTTTCAAGCGGTTCCTGAAATCTTCCACACATCTGAAAGACATCCTAAAAATGGCCAGGAAACTTTGCATGCACTTCAGCCACTTGTACACCGCAAAGCACACCTTCCTTGAGATGCAGCGGCAGAACAGCGTCCCCAAACATAGGTTGATATGCAACGCTTCCACCCGTTGGAATTCCACCCTCAATATGTTGGACCGACTATACGAACAGAGAAAAGCCATAAACGATTTCTTGATGATGCAAGCGGACAAGAGTACTCCCCTGTGTAACTTCAATGTCAGCCAGTGGCAGCTCATGCGTGACACCTGCCATTTGCTCAGGCCCTTTGAGGATGCCATGTTATTTGTCAGTCGCCAGGACTAGATGATGAACAACGTCATTCCACTGCTTCATATCCTGGAACAGATGCTGGTATATCTGGCCGGTCAGGGGCCTGGAGATGTGGCGCCTACATCTCGCGGCCACATGAGCCCTATGGAGGCTGAACTGGAGGAGGAGGAGGACATTGGAGCACAAGCAATGTGTAGCAAAATGGGTGGTTTTTCTACACAGGTGACAGGAGAGGAGGATCAGGAACAGCCAGAGAAGCAAGAGGGAGATGAGGAAGAGAGGAAGACGACGCAGATGAACCAGGCACACCGTGCCAGTATGCAGTGGAGATAAAGGCAGGGAATCCCTCCGAGTCACTTGCGCAAATGGCCCGCTCAGGGGCGGACTGACAACTCATGGGGCCCCCGGGCAATAGGAGATTATGGGGCCTGTGTCCCTGCCCACCCTCAAGCCGCACCCACACACAGCCCCACCCACATACCACGACGCCCACATCACCTACGCTTGGTACAGAATTTCTCTTCACTATGTTCAATAATCTATAGGTGTATGGCCAGCTTATGTAACCTGTAAATGAATGTGCCTGTCTTTGCCACGCACTGGACGCAGGAGTATATAATGCACTGGAAGCAGGAGTCTGTAACGCACTGGATGCAGGACTTAATTTTAAAAAAGAACACTCACAAGAGAGAGAATACAAGCCTTCCCCTGGCCCTGCTACCTGCTTGCCCATTCTGTCTCCTCAGTAGGTGCTGCCTGCTCATCCCGTGCACTTATGAAACAGTCTGCCTCCTGCAGAGTCCGCACTGTACGAGAGGCAAGGACAGGGAGATAGTAGTGGCTGTGAAGGGAAAAGTTCCAGAGCACACAATGACAGCCCCAGAGCCTTTCTGCTGCCTGGCCAACCGTATGCTGCCACAGCGCCAGCCCAGCCGGCAGGACATCATAGAGCAGGGATCAGCAACCTTCGGCACTCCAGGTGTTCAGAAACTACAACTCCCAGAATGCTCCAGTCACTTCCATGGGAGCTAGAAGAACAGTTCAGCATGTTTGCATGCTGGGAGTTGTAGTTTCACAACAGCTGGAGTGCCGAAGGTTGCTGATTCCTGTCATAGAGGCACAGGGTCCACATTATAGCACCACTGCATTTACATTTATTTATTATCAAAAAGCATCATACATAACTAAAAAAAACATTTTTTACTGTCCCTTTAAGCAAAAGCCAGAATATAATAAGAGACAAAAACAAACATTAAACTTATCTACATTTATAATAAAACTATTTACTTACAAAAGAAGCTATTCAGTCGTCTGCTGTGCCGTCCTCTGCTTGCTTCCGTGGATTCTTTCCCCTCCTTTCTGTCTCTCCTCTTTGCGCAGGCGCACTGTTATGGGGGATCTGTGGATGAAACACTGTTATGGGGGATCTATGGATGGCACACTGATATGGGGGTATCTATGTATGACACACTCTTATGGAGGACCTGTGGATGACGCAGCTATGTTCATATATGGAGTCAGTGCTTGGGGACACCCCAGTGTATTTAAATCTAATTTAGCCTGCATTTCAGAAACATTTCTGCCAGGATTCAAACTCACAATCTTCTGCATTAGAGTCAAGGCACTTGACCTCTCAGCTATAATAGCTGCGTAGTCAGTTACTTAAAAAAATAAAAATAATAATAAATAACGTATCCTGCCGAGGACCAAGCTTGCGGCATGACGTAGGTGTGCGTGCCGCGCTCCTTTTGCCGTCCTTCCCCCCTCCCTCCCCGCCTCCCGTTCTGATGGCGAACGCCGTGGAACGCCATGACCTGCGGTGAAAAGGCGACCTGATAGTCGGTCCCTCTCGCTACCATACAGCTTTCCAGGTTGGAGTGCCGGACCGTGACGGGGAGGAATCAGCTGGTCTCTGATTGAAAAAACAGTGGTAGGTTGTGGTGGCTCACTAGCAAGTAGTTAAGGTATGGTGCTGCAAGCTCATATAGAGGGAATCACCCCACCCTCTCTTAAAAGGCAAATGTAACAATAGAAAAATGAGCGAGCACTCATACACTTGGCAACCAGATTGACATATGCAGAAAATATTTATTAAATCCCCATAAAATACAAGTAATAAAATTTATAAGAACAATGTAGCAATAATATACAACATTACAGTCACATATATTGTGGTAGATATGATCGACACTATATTAATATGACTCAATAGTGTCGATAAATTCAATAGTATATATCTCACCAAAAAACTTCAAGTATATGCTGTTATTTGGGAAGAGGGGGTATTATCTTCTAGCACTCTATCCCAATTTGGGAAACTGAATGTCACTGAAAATGTTGTAGGTGTATTCACTGGGAGCGCAATATGTTCATAAAGTGTCTACAGGAATCCTGATAATGTGAAAAGTCTCTTATAGCATATCCTTTTAAGCTCGATATGAGCTTTGGATTGAAGAAAACTTTAAATCGATGTTTGGCTTACCGTCTAGCGTCTGCTGTCTCCCTATTGCTTCAATGGAGCTTTAAATATTTGCCGGCTTATTCAGTCGCTCCATACCGCAAGCTGGTTTAAATTTCGCGGGAGTTCCAAAGATCGCAGGAGTTACCACTCTGTTCCGCAATTTCCTTTGGTGCAGCTTTCAACGATAAGAATAGTTAATCCTTTACTGTAGAGATTTTCTTCCTTATGGCCATACAGTATTATCGGAGGCTTTTCAATGCAGGTACATCACTTGTTTCACCATACACGTTACGGGTAGATTCACTCTCCCTTCCTCAGTGGTCTCTGATTGACATGGCGGACTGTGCCTGTAACTAAGAATGGGACTCAGACTGTACGCTGCAGGGTTCGCGGCTCCGGGCGGAATACTTACCTTCGGGTTGTAGCAGGAGATGGTGGAAGCCTCGTGGTGCGGACGAGCAGGTCCTGTTGTGCCTTCACCCTGGATCGCAGTGTGCAGCTGCTGACGCCTGTGGAGCCTTCTGTGGATGCCAGTGGAGTCTCATGTCTCAGGTGATTCGTCCCTGTTGGTCTGTGTCTGTGGTTCCTGTTTGAGGGGAGCCGAGGCGGTAGATGAATGCCCGTCGAGGTTCCTCTGGTCGCCCGCTGAACGTCAGGGGCCCTGTTCTATCTGCCCTCCGATTTGTGCATTGATGGAATCGAACCCAAGAGGATACTTTGTGCTGGGGGCGCATTCTGCGGGATGGCCAGTTAATTCTGCCTTTTGGGTGGATTGGGCGATTTGGGCATTCCTCTCTGAGTGCAAAGCCGTGAGGTCTGTGGGAGGTGTATGTAGCCGCTGTAGCTTATATGCCCCCCGCAAGCTGACCTATACTGTTATTTGTGGTAAAACGGCAAGTACTCCCCTTGATCTCATCTGGAATAGCTGAGGCCCTGGTACGATATTTACTCCAGGGGCGCTTCAGAGGAATTAATGAACCTAAGAGTTGGACATATTTGCTTTCACGGATACACCTCACAGTCCTCGGCTTGTATGCTCCGTCCTTACCATCTGAAACCGCCAGAGTGTTTATGTACGCAGCTGGATACGTTTTTCGCTAAACCTTTATGTACTCAGCTGGATACGCTCTTTTGTTAACTTTTCTTTTCTTCCAATCCCTATATGTATTTCCTCCACAGGTATTCAGTTTATATGTTCCCAGTTTATATGTATTTTTCTCACATGTACTCAGTCTGTGTACTTATCTGTCTATATATGTATATAGGCTATACTTGGGACATTTAGGTGCCTTTGAGCACGAGATAGACGGTCTGGGTCGTTACAGTTAATATTGGTCTTTTCTTATGCCGGTCCGCACTACCAGTGGGACTGGCATTGGAAAATATTTTGTACCTTACTTGGATTGGCAACAATACTAGATTTGATACGTGGGAATTGCCCATCTAGTGTATACCTGTGGGGTCTCCTAAAATGCCGCCTAAGTATCACAAATCTGGAGGGGTGCCTTCGCCGAAAGGAGGGACAGGGGGTAGCCCCCAGGCTCGATTGGATAGATTTTTGAAGTCACCACCACCCGAAACTAGGAGAGGTGTGCAAAGATCTGCTCCACCGGCGGAGCTGGGAGAGGTTAATGTGGAACGTCTAGAATTGGGTACCTTAAAATCTAGTACACCCCAGAGTGAAGGTTTGGACAGCATCAATAAAAAACTCTCAGAAATACTGGGAGTAGTTAATTCTACCAGCAGCTCAGTTGCAGAACTGGCCTCCTCCCTTTCAGTAGTACAAGGAGACATTACGATAATTAGAGATGAAATGAGAAAATTAAGACTGAAGGTTAAGGAGTTGCAATCAGCAGTTATCTCTATTACATCAGAGAATAGTGTGTTAAAAAAGAGACTAGAAGAGGTAGATCAAGATCGTCTTTGGCTTAGAAGGAAAGTGATAAATCTGGAAGATATGTCCCGTAGGTACAATCTGAGATTGGTGGGTTTCCCAGAAGGGGTAGAACAGGATAATCCTGCAAATTTTATCCAAAAATGGCTGGTGGAAAATCTAGGGCCAGACCATGATGTAACTACTTTCTGTGTGGAAAGGGCCCACAGAATCCCCTTCAAAAAACCTCCCCCAGGGGCTCCCCCTAGGTCAATTCTGGTGAGATTGGTCTGTTCAAAGGATCAGGACTGGTTACTTAGACGTAAAAGAGAAGTACCAGACATACATTTCGATGGTAATTTGATATCGATATATCCAGATTTTTCACGAGAGATCCAAATCAAAAGAAGATCTTTCCTCGACGTTAAAAAGAGATTAGCCGCCGCCAATATCAAATATTCAATGCTTTTTCCAGCCAAATTGAGGGTGGTATACAATAATTCTGTCAGGTTCTTTTCTTCTCAGGCGGATGCTGTCCAATGGTTGGACTCTACGGGGCTATAATGCAGAGTGTAAATGTGGGGAGGAGGGAGGTTTAGGGGGGAAATGGGCGGGGGGGTTTGGAGGTTGGAAAGAGGTTGATGAGTAATGTGGTATACCTCATTAACCATTTTGTAGGGTTTCGTGGGGGTGGGTATAAGGGAGGGATTGGCTGTCATCATTGGCTCTTTGTACTCACGTGTCTCTCTCCTAGAGGGGAGAGCGGGTCTTGACTCTATGCATAATTTATTGTACGTAACATTCTATTCTGGAACGTGAGAGGCTTGGGAGACAGAGTTAAGAAGACGGTGGTGTTTGACCTTGTGGCCCGTCATCTGCCGGCTATTGTTGTATTATTAGAAACTCATGCATCAGTAGATAGGCTGTATACATTGAAAAGAAAATGGGCTACTTTAGAATACCAAGCTTACTTCTCCTCATATGCAAGAGGAGTCAGTGTATATATACACCGTGGGATGGAGTTTCAACCGGTTGACAATATGATTGACAAAGAAGGGAGATTTGTTTTTCTGCATGGGTTTTGGAATGGGCAGGAGATTATATTTGCGTTTATTTATATCCCTCCACCGTACAAATCTACAGTTTTTTCTATACTATCCAAATATATAGCTACAAAAAATCAATGCTTATTATTAGTTGCCGGAGACTTTAACTCTGTCCCTAAACATGAGTTAGATTGCTTTTCCACCTCCTCTGAGCGAAGTCGGACCTGTGCTCCTTTGAGTACTATTTGCCAGGAGCTGGGGCTGGTTGATATCTGGCGCCACCTTTATGGCAATAAGAAAATCTTTTCGTGCTTTAGTCAGTCCTATGAGTCAATGTCCCGTATTGATCTGGCTTTTGTAAGTCGAGATTTGAGTCACCAAATTATGAAAATGAAGTATCACTCAGATCACTCCCCTGCTTTGCTTTCTTTCAGGGAGGTGGACATCCCAGCACCAGGTAGAATTTTTAAATTGAATTTGCACTGGTTTGATGTGATAGCGGAGCAACATTTGATTGATCTTGATATACAGGAATTTTGGGGCTTCAATGTAGGCTCTACGCATATACATTATGTGTGGGATGCATTGAAGGCCCATATAAGGGGCTTATATTTTACTAAAATTAACAGGTACAGGTACAACAATTGGGGCTTCCCCAGTTAGATCCCCAGGACAGGGAAATGTTGGATCGCCCCATTCTTTTGGACACTCCCATTGCTGAAATATAATTCATCTCCAGGGCCGGACGGCTTACCGTACGAATTGTATAGGTACTACGTTAAATCGCTTCTTCCTATTCTTTTGCGGGTGCTGAATGAGTCCTGTCTACTTGGGTCTTTACCTCCATCATTTAGAGAGACGGTGATCACTTTGGTCTTGAAAAAGGATAAAGATATATGTGATATGGGGTCATATAGACCCATATTGCTCTTAAACACAGATTACAAAATCTTTGCAAAAATCCTGGCTAATCATCTCAAGAAGGTCATTGCCTCTCTGGTTCATCCCAACCAGACAGGATTCATCCCTGGTCGGCAAATACAGATGAGTCTCTACAGGGTGTACCTGAATCTCTCTGTTGGGGGTAGTATAGACCACTCTATCCTGTCCTTAGATGCCGGAAAAGGACAGACCAAAAGTTTGGACACACCTTCTCATTCAAAGAGTTTTCTTTATTTTCATGGCTATGAAGGCATCAAAACTATGAATTAACACATGTGGAATTATATGCATAACAAACAAGTGTGAAACAACTGAAAATATGTCATATTCTAGGTTCTTCAAAGTAGCCACCTTTTGCTTTGATTACTGCTTTGCACACTCTTGGCATTCTCTTGATGAGCTTCAAGAGGTAGTCCCGTGAAATGGTCTCCCAACAGTCTTGAAGGAGTTCCCAGAGATGCTTAGCACTTGTTGGCCCTTTTGCCTTCACTCTGCGGTCCAGCTCACCCCAAACCATCTCGATTGGGTTCAGGTCCGGTGACTGTGGAGGCCAGGTCATCTGGCGCAGCACCCCATCACTCTCTTTCATGGTCAAATAGCCCTTACTTTCAAAGTTTTCCCAATTTTTCAGCTGACTGACTGACCTTCATTTCTTAAAGTAATGATGGCCACTCGTTTTTCTTTACTTAGCTGCTTTTTTCTTGCCATAATACAAATTCTAACAGTCTATTCAGTAGGACTATCAGCTGTGTATCCACCTGACATCTCCTCAACGTCACTGATCGTCCCAACCCCATTTATAAGGCAAGAAATCCCACTTATTAAACCTGACAGGGAACACCTGTGAAGTGAAAACCATTTCAGGGGACTACCTCTTGAAGCTCATCAAGAGAATGACAAGAGTGTACAAAGCAGTAATCAAAGCAAAAGGTGGCTACTTTGAAGAACCTAGAATATGACATATTTTCAGTTGTTTCACACTTGTTTGTTATGTATATAATTCCACATGTGTTAATTCATAGTTTCGATGCCTTCAGTGTGAATCTACAATTTTCATAGTCATGAAAATAAAGAAAACTCTTTGAATGAGAAGTTGTGTCCAAACTTTTGGCCTGTACTGTATATATATATTATCCAACAGGATTTGAACTCACAGCCCAGAACTTTAACCACTACACTATATAGCTGCATAGCCAGTCCCAAAAAAAAAAAAAGAGACTTCTACTGTATAGGTCTCAGTAGAAGTACAGTACAGTAGAAGTCATATATGATTATTTTTTAATTTTATTTTTTAAGTGACCTGCTATGCAGCTATATAGTGTAGTGGTTAAAGTTTTGGGCTATGATGCAGAAGCTGTGAGTTCAAATTTCGTCACAAACTTTTTCAGAAATAGAGATTAAATTAGATTTATATATTTTATATATTTTTTTAGTAATTGGAAAAAATGTATGGCACAAAACAATGTGTAATTACAAAAAATATATATATATATATATATATATATATATATATATATATATATAAAGAAAAGTTGATGAGCAGCACACAAATGCACAGCGGTGCAATTCCTTGAAACAGACCACAGACCTGTTAGATATATGTAAAAAAGGCCAAGGCAGCACTCAAGTATCCGTGAAAAAAGGGTATTTTAATCACCCATGTGAAAGACAGCAACGCTCCAGCTCACTCCATGGAGCCTTTGTCAAGCCATAATACATAGTGCAAAATCAAGTGCTTATATAGCGTGCATAATTAACAAAGTGATTACATGATTATACATCAATTTTTACAGGAACACTATTAAGAACAATGTAAATCAAGTGTACATAATTCTATCTCGCTAAAAACAGGTCATATATCATAAAGTGCTATGTGTCAAGAATTCTGATCATAAATTCATCTGGTTACAGTGCATAACATCATTAATCAATAATTCAAATCAAGTGTACATGATCGTGCTGATTAAAAACAAATAATTCATCTAATAGAGAACTCTCACATGCAGCTTGAGACGGCAGGACTCAGTCGGCGTCCGGAATTGAATAGTGCGCAGGCGTGGGAAACTCCTCATCCCGCGAGACTATCTATCACATAGAACACATAAACGCCCATATACAAGATGGCGACCCAGCACCAGACAGAAACTGAGCATGCTCGTTCCCGAACCAAGGTGGAAACAGTCTGACACATACATGCCATGTGACGTGGTCACATGACCGCCATTCATAGCAATGGACCGTTCATACTACACCATTTCTTTAATAATAAATTCAAAAGAAGGGAGTCAAACAGTGTAAAACGGGCAATGGCATACAGCCACTATCACCCTTGTTCACATACTCCCACATCCTCATATATCAATGGTTATATCTCTAATGGTCCACATGTCATAGGCAGTCACACTTTATCTCAACGTCTCAGCCGGGGGTCACCCAATCAGAGGCAGCACACCCAGATAGGGGCCACAGACGCAGTCATCGCCGCGAAGCGACTCTGCATCCCGGTCCCGATCATGAGAAAACCATCCAATCGCATGCAGACTGTGTAATATCCTAGGGAACCAATGTGCACAAATACATGGCCTGAAACACCGGCCATTTACACTGTGCCAAAGGTCCCGTAATATACGGAAAATATTGAAAAAATGTGTGTTGGGTCACATCCTGTCTGTGTCATCATATGTCCCATTATAATTACATACATATGACAATAAGCATAAAAGGTAAAATAAAAATACTCTTTTTCCACATATCCATAATTGCCAATACGGTCCTGCTGTCTTATAGCTTCCAGGTAGATAATTCATTGTAGAACAAATTTGCATGTCCTTTATTCGGGAACGAGCATGCTCAGTTTCTGTCTGGTGCTGGGTCGCCATCTTGGATATGGGCGTTTATGTGTTCTATGTGATAGATAGTCTCGCGGGATGAGGAGTTTCCCACACCTGAGCACTATTCAATTCCGGACGCCGACTGAGTCCTGCCGTCTCAAGCTGCATGTGAGAGTTCTCTGATGAATTATTTGTTTTTAATCAGCACGATCATGTACACTTGATTTGAATTATTTATTAATGATGTTATGCACTGTAACCAGATGAATTTATGATCAGAATTATTGACACATAGCACTTTATGATATATGACCTGTTTTTAGCGAGATATAATTATGTACACTTGATTTACATTTTTCTTAATAGTGTTCCTGTAAAAATTGATGTATAATCATGTAATCACTTTGTTAATTATGCACGCTATATAAGCACTTGATTTTGCACTATGTATTATTGCTTGACAAAGGCTCCATGGAGTGAGCTGAAACGTTGCTGTCTTTCACATGGGTGATTAAAATACCCTTTTTTCACAGATACTTGAGTGCTGCCCTGGCCTTTTTTACATATATATATATATATACTGTATATATATATATATATTCATTCATATTTCTGATATATATGAATGCTTAATATGTGGAAAACTACTGCTGATGTTCTAGCTATAATATATTTACATATATTGTAATATATTATATATTCAAAATATATAATAATATATGTAAATATATTATGGCTAAAAACTTATATATATGTTTAAATTAATTGTGACAGGATTTGAACTTACAGCTTCTGCATCACAGCCCAGAACTTTAACCACTAAACTATATTGCTGCATAGGCTGTCACTTAATTTTTTAAAATATTTTTTATATATATATATATATATATATATATATATATGAGACTTCTACTGTATAGATCTCAGTAGAAGTACGTTACAGTAGAAGTCTCATATATATATAATTTTAACTGGCTATGTAGCTATTATAGCTGAGTGGTTAAGTGCCTTTCCTCTAATACAGAAGGTCGTGAGTTTGAATCCCAGCAGAAACTTTTCTGAAATATAGGTTAAATGACAGTATTTTTTGCCCCATAAGACCCCTGCGTCTTATGGGACGAATACTAATGAAGCGCTCCCATTATGGAAGCGCTTCATTAGTACTGGAGGACCGGAAGTGGTGAAGGCTCTGTACTCAATGCTTCCTGGTCCTCGGCTCAGCTATCGGCTGTGCAGGGCTGCGCACAGCGTAAGGACGCTCTGTGACCTCACTCTGTGCGCCGCGATACACAGCCGAAAGCAGGATGAAGAGGATTGCGATGGTGAGGAGAGGTGGCGAGAGGTGAGAGGTAAGTGGTTTATTTTATTTGCACTGGGGGCTGATGGCTGACATATAGGGGTTGATATTGGGCTGCTGGCTGACATATGGGGGCGGATGGCTGACATATAGGGGCTGCTGGCTTACATATGGGGCTGATGGCTGACATATAGGGACTGCAATATGGGGCTGATAGCTGAAAATATTAGGCTGATGGCTTAATATATGGGGCTGATGGCTGACATATAGGGGCTAATGGCTGACATATTGGGGCTGTTGGCTAACATATGGGTGCTGCTGGCTGACATATGGGGGCTGCTGGCTGACGAATGGGGGCTGAAAGATGGCTGACATATTGGGGCTGATAGATGGCTGAAGGTTGGGGGGTCGATCTTAGGCATTGGGGGTCTGATCTGAGGTCTGATTGACATTGGGGGTCTGATCTGAGGTCTGATTGACATTGGGGGTCTGATTGGGGATGTAAGTGGAGGTCTGATTAACTTTGGGGGTCTGATTGCTGGTCCGACCTAAGGTGTAATGGAAAATATTTTTTTCTAATTGTTCTCCTTTAAAAATCTGTGTGACTTGTGGGCCGGTGAATATTATAGGGTGAAAAATACGGTAGATTAAAATACACTGGGGTGTCCCCAAGCACTGAATCCATATATGGACATAGCTATATATATGTAGTCATAGCAGGGACTCCTAAACCGAACTAGAGTCCGGACACCCTTGCATCTTAAGAGCAGTGGTTGCCTGGGGTTCTCCCATTGACTTCCATTGTGCTTGGGTGCTCGGTAGAACAACCGAGTATCGCGAAGTGTTATACTCGAGCACCCAAGCACTCGAGCACTTTGGTGCTCGATCAACACTAATGAACTGTACAGTAAGTAGGTAGTGAAACAAGGTATTGGGAGATGTGAATCAATGTCCAGCTCAAGCTGTGATTCATCCAGCTTCTGGATCACTGACAATCAATGTGAATTTGTCTATCCGGGATTAACAGTCGCATGAAACTAGTGACCATCCCAGGAAAACACCAGTTCTAAACCTAACTACCTGCCCCAATAAGCTAAAACTCCCACATGAGCGTCTAAACATGGGCTCAACGTGTTTCATCAATGAGAATCATCAGGAACAGCTTACAGTGCACGTGGTGAATTATAGCAAAAGAAGCGCTGCCAAACTGATGGTGTGTGGCAGCGTGTCCAGCGGTAGGATGTCCGTGCAGCGGCTCCTGAAATGCTGGTATATAGGGGGAACCCCCCCTCCCAAAAAAGGCAAGGCAGCCCAGGGAGGCAGAACGCTCCACTCGTAAACTCATCGGCATACCAGCAAACCCACATAATAAGTTGCCCGCCCTTCTGTTTCTGGATGAATTAAGGAGAGAACAAATTAGAAAGCAAATCTCTAGCAAAGCACTAGGTATCCAATAAGAAGTGGAACAAGGTAAATATAAATTACAATGAACAAAAGAGATTACTATTGGCTACCATTAAGCTAATGACATACCGTACATGAGCATGCCGGATAAATGCATGCCAAATGAATGAAACACTGTATGAAAACATGCCAGATAAATGCAACACTGTGTAAAAACACTATGCCGCAACCCATGCTAGTACTCATAACGAAAAAATCTATAAACCAAATAAAGCATTAATAAAGTCAAAATGGTTTATTAGTCAATAAAACACGCATATGAAATATGGTCATTTAGTCCCAGAGGGTGGACTGTACCCAACCTAAAGGTCCACTGGGCCTCTTTCTGAAGGACCCATTGGTCAAAGTCACCTCCTACCACCAACTCAGGGTCGTGGCCATGGGGAGTCCTTGCTCGCCATCTTATGCCAACCTGTATATGAGCTGGTGGGAAAAAGAAGTGGTCTTTGGAGATGAGTGTATGGTATGGTCTTCTTACATCTCGATGTGGTTAAGGAACATTGATGATGTCCTAATTTTCTGGACTGGGACTGCAGACGAATTCAAAAATTTATTAAGGCTCTGAATATCAACAGATTTGGCCTCTTTTTTACATCTGAGATTAACCCAGTTCAAATCACCTTCCTTGATTTAACCAATATGAAGACCGATGATGGCATGATTCATTTTGCAAGAAAACAGCGAGCAACAGTTTCTTGCACTGGGATAGCTGTCACCCTCTCCCTCTTAAGAGAGGGATACCCAAGGGGCAGTATATCCAGGCTCGCCGAAACTTCCTCTATTTCAGATTTTCAAATAAAAGCCATGGATCTAGAGAACAGATTCTTGAGACGTGGTTATCCCCACAAGGTTCTAACATCAGCTTACCAACATTTGCTCGCATGTACACGCAAATCTCTTCTCAACCCTAGAAAAAGGCAAATTTGATGATGAAAAAATTCACCTGATGCATTTGATGCAGTTAATGGGTTGGTCCAAAATTTCCTTCGTAAACACTGGGGTATTTTAAAAATGGACATTGATACTGAACATTTTGTGGGCGATCGTCCAGCCATTACTTATCGCAGGGGTTGTAATCTGAAGGACCGGCTGGTTCACAGCTTCTTACAGACCCCACGTCCAAATACTTGGCTGATGAACTCCACACAGGGGACTTTTCGATGTAGTGGTTGCGTTGAATGTTACTCCATTAAGTTAGAACGTACTTTCACTAGCACAACCACTTTGAAATCCTTCAACATCAGATGTTTTGTGAACTGTAGATCCTCTGGCTTGGTCTATTTGGCCACTTGTATCTGTGGGTTACAGTACATTGGCAAAACTAGCCAGGAATTCTGTAGCAGAATTGGGGAGAATCAGAATAATGTTAAGAAGAATGTGGATACACCAATCGCACGTCACATCAATATACATAATTCTGGGGATGTTCAATCCATTCTGTTTCAACCAAGAAGAAAAAGATTGTTCCACCACCAGGATCAAAACAGTAACAATGCAATTACATTACAAGAATCTCCATAACTAATCATATGCTAAATAGTTGCAAGTCCAATTTATTTATGAGATAGCCAAGATGATTATCTATAAAATGATGGTAGTCTCACGTTCAATGCTGTAGTGGATGGGGAGATATGGAGCCTGAAAGTCAAAAGTTCAAAGCATTGTTACCCTTTTGCTCATAAGTGTATGCATGCAGGGGAACACAGATTGATGTGGCTGATTTTTAAGTAGACATAGATATTGGCTTAAGTTGGCTCAACTGACAATATAGCAATTGTATAGGGGCCTTTAGAAAGCGGTAAAGGTGCATAGTTGTTGCAGGTGGGCCTGACTATAAAATGAACAAGCTAGAAAAAATTGGGTCTCAGTGGAAGAGCTTGATGGGGTTGTCCATCTTTACAAACGTTTATTTTTAACTGTCAACCTCAAACTTTTAAACATGTTGAAAAAAATACTCACCTGCTCCCCATCACACGTTTCTGGCGCATTGGGTCTCTAATTCCCTTCAATAGTCTTTTGGTCCTTGTTCTGTAAACTTCAGGATGGACAGGGCCCTATGAGCTACTGAAGACAATGACTGACCTCAGAGGTGATGTGTCGCCAAGCGGCACATCACTGCTGGATCCGATGCTGCTTGAAGACTCATAAATGCAGAAGCCAGTTATTGGCTGCAAAGGTGTATGTGAAATGAAGTATCTAAATGTCAAGAGAAGATGACAGGTCATCTTTAAATGAAAGTTTACGATATAGTGTCAATTAAACAAGTATAACATCTAAAACAATATGGGATAAAAATAACTGAATAGTCTAGATGTAGGAATATTACAAATGTGACTGCTTATAATGTTAATTATGAAGGTGATGATGACAACATAAATAAAAATCATCATGATCATGAACAGTATCATCACATTACAGCACAGAACAAATACACAAAATATCTCATTTGTTCTAATTGGTTGCCAGTGTTTGATGCCATTGCAATAATAGTATAAGGAACAAGAGAAATTATAAGCAAATCTATGATTAATGTCTTGTAGATCTAGAAAACACAACATATGCCAATATTTAAACCTGCGTTTGTTTTAGATAATGAATAGATATGGTTAGGTCACATATCATAAGTGTTTCTATCTGGATACATACAAAAATTAATCTGTCATATAGCTTAATTATGAGTCTTCTATGAGGGAAATCAAAAACTTCATAATTTTATGTCTTAGATAGATCTAAACCAGGTGCTTTGCAGCATTACTTATGAAATCCAACAATGTCACAGTAGGAAACATATCATTTTGAAATGGCAATAAATGCAGTTCAAGTGGCGGCACGCATCATTTATACCATTTTAATGATGTTGGGAATTAATGGCAGAGTCTTTGTAAGTGCTCTGTTTGCCTAATTATATATGGTTGACAGAGTCAGAGCAAATCTACAAGCTGCCATGTCACAGGATCACTGCTCTGTTTCTAAACATTATCTTCAAGATATAATGTCATAAATACATAAGATGAGGCATCAAAGAGAGATGTAATGTTTACTTAAAGGGTTTCTTCAGGAATTAAGAAAATGAAAATACTTAAATAATGCTTTATTATAAATACATTCCCAAATTCCATTAGTATGATGGCTCGTTTTGTCTAGGGAGCAATCATTAGGAGAAATAAAATGGCTGCCGCTGCTGTTAGTACGCATAAAACCTGTCCTAATCACACAGCAGGACTAGTTACTTCAGAGCAGTGAGGTAAAGAGCTGCCTCATCCTCCTCTATGCTCTACTCATCAGGGATTTTGATCCTGAATACAGTTTAATAAGATCTTCAGCTGAATTTCTGTAGGAATGGAGTTCATGAGGAGACATGAAGTACAGAGAGGAGGTGGGATTGTGGGTAATGTGCAGCAGCACTTGTATGCAGTCTCCATTACCACAGCCTGTCCTGTCTGTCCTCTCTGTACTTCATGTCTCCTCATGAACTCCATTCCTACAGAGATTGAGCTGAAGATCTTATCAGCTATATTCAAGATCTTAATCCCTGACAAGCAGAAGAGGAGGAATAGGCAGCTCTTTTCCTCTGTGTTGTGAAGTAACTTGTCCTGCTGCTTGATTAGGACAGGTTTTTTGTGTGTACTAATAGGACGGCAGACATTTTATTTTCAATGATGATTGCTTCCCAGACAAAAATTATAACTAATGAAAGGTATTTGGGAATATATTTACACACGTATTTTCTTTCCGTGTCTATTCTGGTTTTTTTTGAGGATCGTATGCGAAACCATTTATTGCAATAATTCTGCGAAAAAAACTGAAGTTACTCTGTGTGCATTCCATTTCCGTATGTCCATATTTCCATTCTGCAAAAAAAATAGAACATGTCCTATTAATGTCCGCATTATGGACAAGGATAGTACTGTTCTATTAGGGGCCAGCTGTTCCGTTCTGCAAAATACGGAATGCACACAGATGTCATCCGTATTTTTTGCGGATCCATTTTTTGCGGACCGCAAAAAATGCATACGGTCGTATGCATGAGCCCTTACCAGTATACGACGTACTGTATAGGGTTGAGCGAACCCGAACTGCAAAGTTCAGGCTAGTACCGAACTTTGCGAGTTCGGGTAGCCAGACCCGAACCTGGACTTTTTCACTGAAGATCGGGTTCGGGTTCAGTGTTCGGGTGATTTTATTATTTTCCATTATAACATGGTTATAATAGAAAATAATAGCATTCTTAAGACAGAATGATAAAAAAAATGGCCATTGAGGGGTTAAAAATAATAAATAAAAAAAAACTCACCTCATCCACTTGATTGCGCAGCCGGTATCCTCTTCTTTCTTCAGGACCTGAAAAAGGACCAGCAATGACGTCACTGCGCTCACCATGTGGTGAGCACGGTGACATCATCACAGGTCCTGCTGAATGAAGATAGCAGGACCTTCTATCTCCAATCAGCAGGCGCGGTGACGTCACCGCAGGTCCTTTTGCAGGTCCTTTTGCAGTTCCTGAAGAAAAGAAGATACCGGCTGTGCGATCAAGTGTGTGAGGTGAGGTTTTTTTTTTTTTTTAACCATTCAATAGACATTTTATTTAGCATTCTGTTTTAGGAAGGCTATTATTTTCCGTTATAAGCCATGCTATAATGGAAAATAATAAAGTGAATTTCGGGTCCCCATTGACTTAAATGAGGTCCGGGGTGAAGTTCGGGTCAAGTTCGGGCCCCGAACCCGAACTTTGACCTGAAGTTTGGCTGAACCCGGCAAACCTGAACTTCCACGGGTTCGCTCAACCCTACTCAGCTCCACTTTTCAGCGAGTACGAGCTACTAGAGGACAGTTAGCAGCTACCGGCCACCCAAGATCTGGGGGAGACATCTGCCACTTCCTCCGCTAGGCGGGCAAGTAGTGATGAGTAGGGATGAGCGAACCCGAACTGTATAGTTCGGGTTCGTACCGAATTTTGGGGTGTCCGTGACACGGACCCGAACCCGAACATTTTCGTAAAAGTCCGGGTTCGGGTTCGGTGTTCGGCGCTTTCTTGGCGCTTTTTGAAAGGCTGCAAAGCAGCCAATCAACAAGCGTCATACTACTTGGCCCAAGAGGCCATCACAGCCATGCCTACTATTGGCATGGCTGTGATTGGCCAGTGCACCATGTGACCCAGCCTCTATTTAAGCTGGAGTCACGTAGCGCCGCACGTCACTCTGCTATGATCAGTATAGGGAGAGGTTGCAGCTGCGACGTTAGGGCGAGATTAGGCAGATTAACTCCTCCAAAAGACTTCATTCTGTGATCGATCTGCAGCTGTGGATCATTGAAGTGCTATTATTGACTTGCTCACTTTTTTGAGGCTGCCCAGAGCGTTTTTAGATCACTTTTTTTTCTGGGGTGATCGGCGGCCATTTTGTGACTTGTGGTGCGCCAGCACGAGCTATCACCAAGTGTATTTAACCATCGATAGTGTGGTTATTTTGTGCTATATCCTACATCAGCTGCAGGCTGAGCCTGTGTCACCGAAGTGCATTTAACCATCAACAGTCTGGTTATTTTTTGGCCATATACTACATCAGCTGCAGGCTGAGCCTGTGTCACCCAAGTGCATTTAACCATCAACAGTCTGAATATTTTTTGGCCATATACTACATCAGCTGCAGGCTGAGCCTGTGTCACCCAAGTGCATTTAACCATCAACAGTGTGGTTATTTTTTGGCCATATATTACATCAGGGGCAAGTTGAGCCTGTCACCCAGCGCCTAAAAAATAGACCTGACATTTCTATTCAACCAAATCTGCACAGTTTTAGCTGGTCAAGTTATTTGTAGTGACTGTAAAAGCAGACTTTTTGTTCTAGGTTTAAAAAGCATTCCCAAATTTGCCATTCTGAAAATAAAAAGTTTGTGGTATTTGAGGCCTACTTGAAATCTATCACAAAAAGAAAATCTTACATTGAAGGTATTGATAGTGTCATTCAGAAAAACCTAAGACACACGCTAGCGTGCTGATAGAAGTGTCATTCTGTGATTAAACCTATAACTGTCACATAGCGCAAAAAAAAACAGGTCTCACATCTCTATTCAACCAAATCTGCACAGTTTTAGCTGGTCAAGTTATTTGTAGTGACCGTAAAAGCAGACTTTTTGTTCTGGGTTGAAAAAGCATTCCCAAATTTGCCATTCTCAAAATAACTAGTTTGTGGTATTTGAGGCCTACTTGAAATCTATCCCAAAAAGAAAATCTTACATTGAAGGTATTGATAGTGTGATTCAGAAAAACCTAAGACACACGCTAGCGTGCTGATAGAAGTGTCATTCTGTGATTAAACCTATAACTGTCACACAGCGCAAAAAAAAAACAGGTCTCACATCTCTATTCAACCAAATCTGCACAGTTTTAGCTGGTCAAGTTATTTGTAGTGACCGTAAAAGCAGACTTTTTGTTCTGGGTTGAAAAAGCATTCCCAAATTTGCCATTCTCAAAATTGTGGTGAACGGGAACATCTAATAAGGGACGTGGACGCGGACGTGGACATGGTCGTGGTGGTGTTAGTGGACCCTCTGGTGCTGGGAGAGGATGTGGCCGTTCTGCCACAGCCACACGTCCTAGTGAACCAACTACCTCAGGTCCCAGTAGCCAGCAGAATTTACAGCGATATTTGGTGGGGCCCAATGCCGTTCTAAGGATTGTAAGGCCTGAGCCGGTACAGGCATTAGTCAATTGGGTGGCCGACAGTGGATCCAGCACGTTTACATTATCTCCCACCCAGTCTTCTGCAGAAAGCGCACAGATGGCGCATGAAAACCAAGCCCATCGGTCTGTCACATCACCCCCATGCATATCAGGGAAACTGTCTGAGCCTCAAGTTATGCAGCAGTCTCTTATGCTGTTTGAAGACTCTGCTGCCAGGGTTTCCCAAGGGCATCCACCTAGCCCTTCCCCAGGGGTGGAAGAGATAGAATGCACTAACGCACAACCACTTATTTTTCCTGATGATGAGGACATGGGAATACCACCTCAGCACGTCTCTGATGATGACGAAACACAGGTGCCAACTGCTGCGTCTTTCTGCAGTGTGCAGACTGAACAGGAGGTCAGGGATCAAGACTGGGTGGAAGACAATGCAGGGGACGATGAGGTCCTAGACCCCACATGGAATGAAGGTCGTGCCACTGACTTTCACAGTTCGGAGGAAGAGGCAGTGGTGAGACCGAGCCAACAGCGTAGCAAAAGAGGGAGCAGTGGGCAAAATCAGAACACCCGCCACCAATAGACTCCGCCTGCTACTGACCGCCGCCATCTGGGACCGAGCACCCCAAAGGCAGCTTCAAGGAGTTCCCTGGCATGGCACTTCTTCAAACAATGTGCTGACGACAAGACCCGAGTGTTTTGCACGCTGTGCCATCAGAGCCTGAAGCGAGGCATTAACGTTCTGAACCTTAGCACAACCTGCATGACCAGGCACCTGCATGCAAAGCATGAACTGCAGTGGAGTAAACACCTTAAAAACAAGGAAGTCACTCAGGCAACCCCTGCTACCTCTTCTGCTGCTGCCGCCTCGACCTCTTCTGCTGCTGCTGCTGCCGCCTCGGCCTCTTCCTCCGCCTCTGGAGGAACGTTGGCACCTGCCGCCCAGCAAACATGGGATGTACCACCAACACCACCACCTGCGTCACCAAGCATCTCAACCATGTCACACGGAAGCGTTCAGCTCTCCATCTCACAAACATTTGAGAGAAAGCGTAAATTCTCACCTAGCCACCCTCGATCCCTGGCCCTGAATGCCAGCATTTCTAAACTACTGGCCTATGAAATGCTGTCATTTAGGCTGGTGGACACACACAGCTTCAAACAGCTCATGTCACTTGCTGTCCCACAGTATGTTGTTCCCAGCCGCCACTACTTCTCCAAGAGAGCCGTGCCTTCCCTGCACAACCAAGTGTCCGATAAAATCAAGTGTGCACTGCGCTACGCCATCTGTGGCAAGGTCCACCTAACCACAGATACGTGGACCAGTAAGCACGGCCAGGGACGCTATATCTCCATAACTGCACACTGGGTAAATGTAGTGGCGGCTGGGCCCCAGGCGGAGAGCTATTTGGCGCACGTCCTTCCGCCGCCAAGGATCACAGGGCAACATTCTTTGCCTCCTGTCTCCTCCACCTCCTACTCAGCTTCCTCCTCCTCTTCTTCCACCTGCTCATCCAGTCAGCCACACACCTTCACCACCAACTTCAGCACAGCACGGGGTAAACGTCAGCAGGCCATTCTGAAACTCATATGTTTGGGGGACAGGCCCCACACCGCACAGGAGTTGTGGCGGGGTTTAGAACAACAGACCGACGAGTGGATGCTGCCGGTGAGCCTCAAGCCCGGCCTGGTGGTGTGCGATAATGGGCGAAATCTCGTTGCAGCTCTGGGACTAGCCGGTTTGACGCACATCCCTTGCCTGGCGCATGTGCTGAATTTGGTGGTGCAGAAGTTCATTCGCAACTACCCCGACATGTCAGAGCTGCTGCATAAAGTGCAGGCCGTCTGTTCGCGCTTCCGGCGTTCACACCCTGCCGCTGCTCGCCTGTCTGCGCTACAGCGTAACTTCGGCCTTCCCGCTCACCGCCTCATATGCGACGTGCCCACCAGGTGGAACTCCACCTTGCATATGCTGGACAGACTGTGCGAGCAGCAACAGGCCATAGTGGAGTTTCAGCTGCAGCACGCACGGGTCAGTCGCACTGCGGATCAGACCCACTTCACCACCAATGACTGGGCCTCCATGCGAGACCTGTGTGCCCTGTTGCGCTTTTTCGAGTACTCCACCAACATGGCCAGTGGCGATGACGCCGTTATCAGCGTTACAATACCACTTCTATGTCTCCTTGAGAAAACACTTAGGGCGATGATGGAAGAGGAGGTGGCCCAGGAGGAAGAGGAGGAAGAGGGGTCATTTTTAGCACTTTCAGGCCAGTCTCTTCGAAGTGACTCAGAGGGAGGTTTTTTGCAACACCAGAGGCCAGGTACAAATGTGGCCAGACAGGGCCCACTACTGGAGGACGAGGAGGACGAGGATGAGGAGGAGGTGGAGGAGGATGAGGATGAAGCATGTTCACAGCGGGGTGGCACCCAAAGCAGCTCGGGCCCATCACTGGTGCGTGGCTGGGGGGAAACACAGGACGATGACGATACGCCTCCCACAAAGGACAGCTTGTCCTTACCTCTGGGCAGCCTGGCACACATGAGCGACTACATGCTGCAGTGCCTGCGCAACGACAGCAGAGTTGCCCACATTTTAACGTGTGCGGACTACTGGGTTGCCACCCTGCTGGATCCCCGGTACAAAGACAATGTGCCCACCTTACTTCCTACACTGGAGCGTGATAGGAAGATGCGCGAGTACAAGCGCACGTTGGTAGACGCGCTACTGAGAGCATTCCCAAATGTCACAGGGGAACCAGTGGAAACCCAAGGCGAAGGCAGAGGAGGAGCAAGAGGTCCCCAACGCAGCTGTGTCACGCCCAGCTCCTCTGAGGGCAGGGTTAGCATGGCAGAGATGTGGAAAAGTTTTGTCAACACGCCACAGCTAAGTGCACCACCACATGATACGGAACGTGTTAGCAGGAGGCAACATTTCACTAACATGGTGGAACAGTACCTGTGCACACCCCTCCACGTACTGACTGATGGTTCGGCCCCATTCAACTTCTGGGTCTCCAAATTGTCCACGTGGCCAGAGCTAGCCTTTTATGCCTTGGAGGTGCTGGCCTGCCCGGCGGCCAGCGTTTTGTCTGAACGTGTATTCAGCACGGCAGGGGGCGTCATTACAGACAAACGCAGCCGCCTGTCTACAGCCAATGTGGACAAGCTGACGTTCATAAAAATGAACCAGGCATGGATCCCACAGGACCTGTCCATCCCTTGTGCAGATTAGATATTAACTACCTCCCCTTAACAATATATTATTCTACTCCAGGGCACTTCCTCATTCAATACTATTTTTAATTTCATTTTACCATTATATTGCGGGGCAACCCAAAGTTGAATGAACCTCTCCTCTGTCTGGGTGCCGGGGCCTAAATGTGTGACAGTGGCCTGTTCCAGTGGTGGGTGACGTGAAGCCTGATTCTCTGCTATGACATGAATACAGATTCTGCGCTGACATAAGGCCAGATTCTCTGTTACGGGACCTCTCTCCTCTGCCTGGGTGCCTGGGCCTAAATGTGTGACAGTGGCCTGTTCCAGTGGTGGCTGACGTGAAGCCTGATTCTCTGCTATGACATGAAGACAGATTCTGCGCTGACATAAGGCCAGATTCTCTGTTACGGGACCGCTCTCCTCTGTCTGGGTGCCGGGGCCTAAATGTGTGACAGTGGCCTGTTCCAGTGGTGGGTGACGTGAAGCCTGATTCTCTGCTATGACATGAATACAGATTCTGCGCTGACATAAGGCCAGATTCTCTGTTACGGGACCTCTCTCCTCTGCCTGGGTGCCTGGGCCTAAATGTGTGACAGTGGCCTGTTCCAGTGGTGGCTGACGTGAAGCCTGATTCTCTGCTATGACATGAAGACAGATTCTGTGCTGACATAAGGCCAGATTCTCTGTTACGGGACTGCTCTCCTCTGTCTGGGTGCCGGGGCCTAAATGTGTGACAGTGGCCTGTTCCAGTGGTGGGTGACGTGAAGCCTGATTCTCTGCTATGACATGAATACAGATTCTGCGCTGACATAAGGCCAGATTCTCTGTTACGGGACCTCTCTCCTCTGCCTGGGTGCCTGGGCCTAAATGTGTGACAGTGGCCTGTTCCAGTGGTGGGTGACGTGAAGCCTGATTCTCTGCTATGACATGAATACAGATTCTGCGCTGACATAAGGCCAGTTTCTCTGTTACGGGACCTCTCTCCTCTGCCTGGGTGCCTGGGCCTAAATGTGTGACAGTGGCCTGTTCCAGTGGTGGGTGACGTGAAGCCTGATTCTCTGCTATGACATGAATACAGATTCTGTGCTGACATGAAGCCAGATTCTCTGTTACGGGACCGCTCTCCTCTGTCTGGGTGCCGGGGCCTAAATGTGTGACAGTGGCCTGTTCCAGTGGTGGGTGACGTGAAACCTGATTCTCTGCTATGACATGAATACAGATTCTGCGCTGACATGAAGCCAGATTCTCTGTTACGGGACCTCTCTCCTCTGCCTGGGTGCCTGGGCCTAAATGTGTGACAGTGGCCTGTTCCAGTGGTGGGTGACGTGAAGCCTGATTCTCTGCTATGACATGAATACAGATTCTGTGCTGACATAAGGCCAGATTCTCTGTTACGGGACCGCTCTCCTCTGTCTGGGTGCCGGGGCCTAAATGTGTGACAGTGGCCTGTTCCAGTGGTGGGTGACGTGAAGCCTGATTCTCTGCTATGACATGAATACAGATTCTGCGCTGACATGAAGCCAGATTCTCTGTTACGGGACCTCTCTCCTCTGCCTGGGTGCCTGGGCCTAAATGTGTGACAGTGGCCTGTTCCAGTGGTGGGTGACGTGAAGCCTGATTCTCTGCTATGACATGAATACAGATTCTGCGCTGATATAAGGCCAGATTCTCTGTTACGGGACCTCTCTCCTCTGCCTGGGAGCCTGGGCCTAAATGTGTGACAGTGGCCTGTTCCAATGGTGGGTGACGTGAAGCCTGATTCTCTGCTATGACATGAATACAGATTCTGCGCTGACATAAGGCCAGATTCTCTGTTACGGGACCGCTCTCCTCTGTCTGGGTGCCGGGGCCTAAATGTGTGACAGTGGCCTGTTCCAGTGGTGGGTGACGTGAAGCCTGATTCTCTGCTATGACATGAATACAGATTCTGCGCTGACATAAGGCCAGATTCTCTGTTACGGGACCGCTCTCCTCTGTCTGGGTGCCGGGGCCTAAATGTGTGACAGTGGCCTGTTCCAGTGGTGGGTGACGTGAAGCCTGATTCTCTGCTATGACATGAAGACAGATTCTGCGCTGACATAAGGCCAGATTCTCTGTTACGGGACCTCTCTCCTCTGTCTGGGTGCCTGGGCCTAAATGTGTGACAGTGGCCTGTTCCAGTGGTGGGTGACGTGAAGCCTGATTCTCTGCTATGACATGAATACAGATTCTGCGCTGACATAAGGCCAGATTCTCTGTTACGGGACCTCTCTCCTCTGCCTGGGTGCCTGGGCCTAAATGTGTGACAGTGGCCTGTTCCAGTGGTGGCTGACGTGAAGCCTGATTCTCTGCTATGACATGAAGACAGATTCTGTGCTGACATAAGGCCAGATTCTCTGTTACGGGACTGCTCTCCTCTGTCTGGGTGCCGGGGCCTAAATGTGTGACAGTGGCCTGTTCCAGTGGTGGGTGACGTGAAGCCTGATTCTCTGCTATGACATGAATACAGATTCTGCGCTGACATAAGGCCAGATTCTCTGTTACGGGACCTCTCTCCTCTGCCTGGGTGCCTGGGCCTAAATGTGTGACAGTGGCCTGTTCCAGTGGTGGGTGACGTGAAGCCTGATTCTCTGCTATGACATGAATACAGATTCTGCGCTGATATAAGGCCAGATTCTCTGTTACGGGACCTCTCTCCTCTGCCTGGGTGCCTTGGCCTAAATGTGTGACAGTGGCCTGTTCCAGTGGTGGGTGACGTGAAGCCTGATTCTCTGCTATGACATGAATACAGATTCTGTGCTGACATAAGGCCAGATTCTCTGTTACGGGACCGCTCTCCTCTGTCTGGGTGCCGGGGCCTAAATGTGTGACAGTGGCCTGTTCCAGTGGTGGGTGACGTGAAGCCTGATTCTCTGCTATGACATGAATACAGATTCTGCGCTGACATGAAGCCAGATTCTCTGTTACGGGACCTCTCTCCTCTGCCTGGGTGCCTGGGCCTAAATGTGTGACAGTGGTCTGTTCCAGTGGTGGGTGACGTGAAGCCTGATTCTCTGCTATGACATGAATACAGATTCTGCGCTGACATAAGGCCAGATTCTCTGTTACGGGACCGCTCTCCTCTGTCTGGGTGCCGGGGCCTAAATGTGTGACAGTGGCCTGTTCCAGTGGTGGGTGACGTGAAGCCTGATTCTCTGCTATGACATGAATACAGATTCTGCGCTGACATAAGGCCAGATTCTCTGTTACGGGACCGCTCTCCTCTGTCTGGGTGCCGGGGCCTAAATGTGTGACAGTGGCCTGTTCCAGTGGTGGGTGACGTGAAGCCTGATTCTCTGCTATGACATGAAGACAGATTCTGCGCTGACATAAGGCCAGATTCTCTGTTACGGGACCTCTCTCCTCTGTCTGGGTGCCTGGGCCTAAATGTGTGACAGTGGCCTGTTCCAGTGGTGGGTGACGTGAAGCCTGATTCTCTGCTATGACATGAAGACAGATTCTGCGCTGACATAAGGCCAGATTCTCTGTTACGGGACCTCTCTCCTCTGCCTGGGTGCCTGGGCCTAAATGTGTGACAGTGGCCTGTTCCAGTGGTGGGTGACGTGAAGCCTGATTCTCTGCTATGACATGAAGACAGATTCTGCGCTGATATAAGGCCAGATTCTCTGTTACGGGACCTCTCTCCTCTGCCTGGGAGCCTGGGCCTAAATGTGTGACAGTGGCCTGTTCCAGTGGTGGGTGACGTGAAGCCTGATTCTCTGCTATGACATGAATACAGATTCTGCGCTGACATGAAGCCAGATTCTCTGTTACGGGACCTCTCTCCTCTGCCTGGGTGCCTGGGCCTAAATGTGTGACAGTGGCCTGTTCCAGTGGTGGGTGACGTGAAGCCTGATTCTCTGCTATGACATGAATACAGATTCTGCGCTGATATAAGGCCAGATTCTCTGTTACGGGACCTCTCTCCTCTGCCTGGGAGCCTGGGCCTAAATGTGTGACAGTGGCCTGTTCCAGTGGTGGGTGACGTGAAGCCTGATTCTCTGCTATGACATGAATACAGATTCTGCGCTGACATAAGGCCAGATTCTCTGTTACGGGACCGCTCTCCTCTGTCTGGGTGCCGGGGCCTAAATGTGTGACAGTGGCCTGTTCCAGTGGTGGGTGACGTGAAGCCTGATTCTCTGCTATGACATGAATACAGATTCTGCGCTGACATAAGGCCAGATTCTCTGTTACGGGACCGCTCTCCTCTGTCTGGGTGCCGGGGCCTAAATGTGTGACAGTGGCCTGTTCCAGTGGTGGGTGACGTGAAGCCTGATTCTCTGCTATGACATGAAGACAGATTCTGCGCTGACATAAGGCCAGATTCTCTGTTACGGGACCTCTCTCCTCTGTCTGGGTGCCTGGGCCTAAATGTGTGACAGTGGCCTGTTCCAGTGGTGGGTGACGTGAAGCCTGATTCTCTGCTATGACATGAAGACAGATTCTGCGCTGACATAAGGCCAGATTCTCTGTTACGGGACTTCTCTCCTCTGCCTGGGTGCCTGGGCCTAAATGTGTGACAGTGGCCTGTTCCAGTGGTGGGTGACGTGAAGCCTGATTCTCTGCTATGACATGAAGACAGATTCTGCGCTGACATAAGGCCAGATTCTCTGTTACGGGACCTCTCTCCTCTGCCTGGGTGCCTGGGCCTAAATGTGTGACAGTGGCCTGTTCCAGTGGTGGGTGACGTGAAGCCTGATTCTCTGCTATGACATGAAGACAGATTCTGCGCTGACATAAGGCCAGATTCTCTGTTACGGGACCGCTCTCCTCTGTCTGGGTGCCGGGGCCTAAATGTGTGACAGTGGCCTGTTCCAGTGGTGGGTGACGTGAAGCCTGATTCTCTGCTATGACATGAAGACAGATTCTGCGCTGACATAAGGCCAGATTCTCTGTTACGGGACCGCTCTCCTCTGTCTGGGTGCCGGGGCCTAAATGTGTGACAGTGGCCTGTTCCAGTGGTGGGTGACGTGAAGCCTGATTCTCTGCTATGACATGAAGACTGATTCTGCGCTGACATGAAGCCAGATTCTCTGCTATGGCATGAAGACTGATTCTCTGCTGACATGAAGCCAGATTCTTTGCTATGGCATGAAGAGACTGATTCTCTGCTGACGTGAAGCCAGATTCTCTGCTATGGGACCTCTGTCCAATTGATATTGGTTCATTTTTATTTTTTTAATTTTAATTTTAATTCATTTCCCTATCCACATTTGTTTGCAGGGGATTTACCTACATGTTGCTGCCTTTTGCAGCCCTCTAGCTCTTTCCTGGGCTGTTTTACAGCCTTTTTAGTGCCCAAAAGTTCGGGTCCCCATTGACTTCAATGGGTTTCGGGTTCGGGACGAAGTTCGGTTCGGGTTCGGATCCCGAACCCGAACATTTACAGGAAGTTCGGCCGAACTTCTCGAACCCAAACATCCAGGTGTTCGCTCAACTCTAGTGATGAGGAGAGTGGAGTGATAGGTGGTGTTGTGAGCGGTCAAGCTACTGACCCAGAGACCATTGAGGAGGACATCAGTGACATGCAGACACTACTCGATAATGATGATGAAGCCGATCATACTTGGGAGCCGGTGTCACAGTCGTTACCTTTGACTGTGACCTTCCGTCCTTGCTCGTTCGGCGCTTCTCGCTGAAGTTTCGTTCCTGTGTTATTTGTGGTTCTGTATGGGTTAACTCCCCTGTGTTCCTATTAGGAGTTAATCCTCTGTCTGCTCCATGGGTGTGGTCTCTCTGCTGCACTTATAGAACCTGTATATAAGGCTGAGGTTTCCTCAGTTCTGTGTCAGCTCTCCCTGTGTGTGTTGTCTTGTCCTGCTCCTGGTTTGTACTCTCTCCCATGCTGCTGACCCATGGGATCCGTGTCTGTCTGCCTGTGCTCTGTGGGTTTCCCTACTTGTTCATTTGCGTCCTTTTTCCTGTCCTCTTTCCTGTCTTTCTGTTCTGCCAGTTATGTTTTAGTTACTTTGTGTTTATTCTGATGTCTGTGTTCAGCAAGCCTTTGCAGCAGAGTGGCATGACAAGGCCATGCAGTTTACTACTGGTGGAGCAAGTCCTTCTCTGCTCATTGCCACTCCTGCTCCCTTGTGTGAACTCCTGCTAGTATTATTAGTTCCCCTGTTTTGTATTCATAAGTCTGTGTTCAGCAAGCATTTGCAGCATAGTGGCATGACAAGGCCATGCAGTTTACTACTGGTGGAGCAAGTCCTTCTCTGCTCATTGCCACTCCTGCTCCCTTGCATGAACTCCTGCTTGTGTTATTATTTGCCCTGTTTTGTATTTACCTGTCTGTTATGTTTGCCTATGTGCCGTCGGTACCTTCTGGTACCTGTTGTCCATTCGCTCCTGCTGTCACTGTCTAGGTCATGCTCCAGAGTGGACCCTGGCAACTTCCTGCGGCTAAGTCTAACCCTACCATCTAGGGCTCTAGTGAAAACCAGGAGTTGCTTAGCTACGCCCCTCTGGAGTATTACTAGACAGTGGCGCAGTGGGGGTTTTCTCCCACTGTGCTGACGGTACATAGAGCTCATGTTTTATCTGTGCTGCTTTTCATGTTTCCGTTTGTGCAATAAACTCTTATGTGTTTGTACCTGATTTCCGTTTATTGCTTGACGACGCGGTGGTCTCTCCTGGGACCTCCAACTCGTGACAGAATGAACAAGTGAACTTTCACAGAGTTTTTTTTTGTTCTGTTTTCTGCTTATCTGTAATGTGTGTGCTTTCTGTATTTCCCTCTTTATGCTGCCTGTAGGTATCGGATTTGGTTGCCTTGGTGTGCTGGCTGCGGTGTTCTCCGTGTATGCTGGTTGCCAGGGGTGACGTCCGGTTTAACCTTTTTTGCTTGCAGTTCTGCCTACGGCCGTGTTTTCCGTTATCGGCGCAGGCGTTTGCTTCTGGTCCTGGCCTCCGGAAGGGGGTGTCAGCATGTCTGACTAATCAGTTCTTGGCAGACATGCCATTCTCTGGAGGGAGAGTGGAGGGGGAGGTGTTAGCACACTGCAGTTCACCATGACTTTTGTGGCCGTGTAGGCTGGCTGCATTACTCTTGGCGTACTGGCTGCGTTTACTGTGTAGGCTGGTTGTTAGGGGCTGCGTGCTGGCTGCGGTCGTCTTATGTGTTCTGCTTGTGTACCTCTGTACCCCTTTGACTTCGATTTGCTTTGTTTTCCAGTCTGGTTCCTGTTCCTGGTCCTGGCCTCCGGAAGGGGGTGTCAGCATGTCTGACCAATCAGTTCTTGGCAGACATGCCATTCCTCGGAGGGAGAGTGGAGGGGGAGGTGTTAGCACACTTCAGTTCACCATGACTTTTGTGGCCGTGTAGGCTGGCTGCATTCCTTTTGGCGTACTGGCTGCATTTACAGTGTAGGCTGGTTGCTAGGGGCTGGTTGCTGGCTGCGGTCGTCTTATGTGTTCTGCTTGTGTACCTCTGTACCCCTTTGATTCTGATTTTCTTTGTATTCCTGTCTGGTTCCTGGTCCTGGTCCCAATCCTCCGGAAGGGGGTGTCTGCATGTCTGGCCAATCAGTTCTTGGCAGACATGTCATTCTCCGGAGGGAGAGTGGAGGGGGAGGTAACTGCATGGTGCGGTTCACTTGATGTGTATGCCGTGTTGGCTGGCTATCTTCCCCTGGCGTACTGGCTGCGGACCCTCCGTGTAGGCTGGTTTTCAGGGGTTGGGCTGGTTGCGGTCGTCGTATGTGTTCCTGCCCTTGTACCTCGTCACCCCTTTGATTTCTGTCCCCTTGCCTGGTTCTGTTTGGTTTGTTGCCCCCACTTCTTCTTCCCCTTTCTGTTTGGGAGGAGAGGGGGGGGCTTTGAGGGGTGGGAGTGTCACAGTCGTTACCTTTGACTGTGACCTTCCGTCCTTGCTCGTTCGGCGCTTCTCGCTGAAGTTTCGTTCCTGTGTTATTTGTGGTTCTGTATGGGTTAACTCCCCTGTGTTCCTATTAGGAGTTAATGCTCTGTCTGCTCCATGGGTGTGGTCTCTCTGCTGCACCCATGGAACCTGTATATAAGGCTGAGGTTTCCTCAGTTCTGTGTCAGCTCTCCTGGTGTGTGTTGTCTTGTCCTGCTCCTGGTTTGTACTCTCTCCCATGCTGCTGACCCATGGGATCCGTGTCTGTCTGCCTGTGCTCTGTGGGTTTCCCTACTTGTTCATTTGCGTCCTTTTTCCTGTCCTCTTTCCTGTCTTTCTGTTCTGCCAGTTATGTTTTAGTTACTTTGTGTTTATTCTGATGTCTGTGTTCAGCAAGCCTTTGCAGCAGAGTGGCATGACAAGGCCATGCAGTTTACTACTGGTGGAGCAAGTCCTTCTCTAGTAATTGCCATTCCTGCTCCCTTGTGTGAACTCCTGCTAGTATTATTAGTTCCCCTGTTTTGTATTCATAAGTCTTTGTTCAGCAAGCCTTTGCAGCAGAGTGGCATGACAAGGCCATGCAGTTTACTACTGGTGGAGCAAGTCCTTCTCTGCTCATTGCCACTCCTGCTCCCTTGCATGAACTCCTGCTTGTGTTATTATTTGCCCTGTTTTGTATTTACCTGTCTGTTATGTTTGCCTATGTGCCGTCAGTACCTTCTGGTACCTGTTGTCCATTCGCTCCTGCTGTCACTGTCTAGGTCACGCTCCAGAGTGGACCCTGGCAACTTCCTGCGGCTAAGTCTAACCCTACCATCTAGGGCTCTAGTGAAAACCAGGAGTTGCTTAGTTACGCCCCTCTGGAGTATTACTAGACAGTGGCGCAATGGGGGTTTTCTCCCACTGTGCTGACGGTACATAGAGCTCATGTTTTATCTGTGCTGCTTTTCATGTTTCCGTTTGTGCAATAAACTCTTATGTGTTTGTACCTGATTTCCGTTTATTGCTTGACGACGCGGTGGTCTCTCCTGGGACCTCCAACTCGTGACAGCCGGGAGCAGAAGGGGCTTCTTCATCATCAGGAGAAGAAGGTGGCATCTTGCCCGTGAGACAGCGGCTGAGCCAGCAAGGTGGTAGCATGGCTGGGAGTCAGACGGGTGGCAGCAGTGGGAGGTCGGGGTAGACCACCTACCTGCCCGGGAAGTAGTGGTGCAGGGGTTTACGGAGGCAGCGGCAGTAGCAGTCACTCAGTGCGGACTGTTGGGGGGAAAATCAGCTACTCGGCGGTGTGGCCATTTTTTGTGAAGCCCCGGAGGAGGTCAACATGGCCATATGTAGAATATGTGGGCAGAAGCTAAAGCGTGGCCAGGGTGCCAATGTTGGCACCAAGGCCCTGTGTCAACATATGCAGCGTCAATGTAAAGTGGACTGGGAGAACCATGGCTCCAATGTGGTGGTCCAGCCTGCCGCAGCGACCGCTGCATCACCCAGTGGCACACACCTGGTTTTAGTCAGTCAAGGCTCCACCACCTCAGCCGAAGTGAGCTGTCTGTCATTACCTTCTTCTGCTGGTCCAGATGCTCCTGCTACTACTCCTCGTCAGAAGAGTTGAGCGGACAACTGGATGTTCGGGTTCGACGGGTTCAGCCGAACTTCAGAAAAAAGTTCACGTTCGGGATCCGAACTTGACCCTGAACTCGAACCCCATTGATGTCAATAGGGACCCGAACTTTTGAGCACTAAAATGGCTGTAAAAATGTCATGAAATGGGCTAGAGGGCTGCAAATTGCATCAAAATATGGTTAAGAGCATGGCAAGTGCTCTGCAAACAAATGTAGATAGGGAAATGACTTTAAACAACATAAAATACGTAAAAATAAAAAATAATAATCTTGATCTAGGAGGACGAGGTCCATATGGAGTAGGAGGTTGAGGACGTGGTGGATGTGGCGGTGTAGGTGGAAGCGGTGGTGGAGGAGGAGGTAGCCTACACTGGTTTTTGGTTTTAATTTTTAATTTTTTTTTTATTACGGTACACCCCAAAACATTGGGAAATATAACCTGTGATAAAACCCGGCAGTCGTGCTAAACACACGCTCAGACAATACACTGGCTGCAGGGCAGGCCAGCACCTCCAAGGGGTAAAGGGCAAGCTCAGGCCATGTGCCCAATTTGGAGACCCAGAAGTTGCAGTGGCTGACCCCTGTCAGTCAGTTCGTGTGGGCGTGTGCAAACTTACTGCCCCACCATGTCGCACCATGATGTTCACGATCCAATTTTATATCTGCTCTATCAACTTTCGATGTTCTTTTCTGCGCCTACTATGGTGATCACGGGTGGCAGGGATTTTGGGTTCCACACCGGAGAGGGAGCATAAGAAAGAGAGACCACATCCACAGGAGGATACATTTTTTGGGATAGGATTAATTATGGGAGAAATTATTAAAACATAAAAGTGTGACAACTTTTTAAAGTTTAAGCATTGAGTGAAAGGATGTGGCGCGCATTAATTACTGAAGAATTTATAAAATTTTATTCCCTTTCACCTATGCAGAGCAGGGGTTTATTCACGTCTAAAATTGCATAATGTCAACCCAAGAATGTAACAGAAAAATTTGTGAAATTTATTAACCTGTTTACTTGGTAGAGCAGGGGTCCATGACAGAAAAAAATTGTTTATTGTCACCGGAAAATGCTAAAGAAAAATTATTGAAATTTATTAAGCTGTCAACTAGGTAGAGGAGGGGTATAGTACACCCAAAAATTGGTGAATTTCACCAAAAAATTTAACTAATTAATTAAATTTTTTTACCTGTCTACTCAGTATAGCAGTGGTACATCACACCTAAAAATTGTTGAATTTCACCAGAAAATGTAACTGATAATTTTTTTTTGTTAACCTGTCTACTAGGTATAGCAGTGGTACTTCACACCCAAAAATTTGTGAATTTCAACTGAAAATCTAACTGACAATTTATTTATTTTTTTAACCTGTCTACTAGGTATAGCAGTGGTACTTCGCACCCAAAAATTGTTGAATTTCACCGGAAAATGTAACTGACTATTTATTTTATTTTTTTAACCGGCCTACTAGGTATAGCAGTGGTACATCACACCCAAAAATTGGTGAATTTCACCAGAAAATGTAGCAGACAATTTTTTTTATTGTTTAAGCTGTCCACTAGGTATAGCAGTGGTACTTCACACCCCAAAATTGTTAAATTTCACCCGAAAATGTAACAGACAAATTATTGAATTTTTTTACCTTTCTACTAGGTATAGCAGTGATACATCACACCTAAAAATTTGTGAATTTCACCAGAAAATGTAACAGACAATTTTTTTTTATTGTTTAGCCTGTCTACTAGATATAGCAGTGGTACTTCACGCCCAAAAATTGGTGAATTTCAACAGAAAATGTAACTAACAATAATTTTTTTTTTTTTTACCGGTCTACTAGGTATAGTAGTGGTACTATAGACACAAAAATTTGTGAATTTCACCTGAAAATGTAAATGACAACTTTTTATTTATTTTTAACCTGTCTACTAGGTATAGCAGTTGTACTATACACACAAAAATTGGTGAATTTCGCCCGAAAATGTAACTGACAATTTTTTTTTTAAGCTGTCTACTAGGTATAGCAGTGGTACTATACACCCAAAAATTGCTGAATTTCACCTGAAAATGTAACTGACAAAGTAGTGAAATTATATAAAATAAAATATGTACAAATAAAGAAAAAATTTGATTTATGAGGTGGAGTTCCATATGGAGTAGGAGTTTGAGAGGGTGGTGGACGTAGCGGTGTAGGTGGAAGCGGCGGTGGAGGAGGACAAGGTAGCCAACACAGGTTTTTGGTTTTAATTTTTTTTTTTTTAATTAGGGTACACTCTAAATGTGTGTGAAATATCCAAAATACAAGAATGAGCAATTGCGCTGCAGTATAGAAATGTCTGGTTAGTGCCGGTATGCATGTCTATTCTGCACAAGGAACGGACAAGTCCTGAGGGATCCATGCCTGGTTCATTTTAATGAATGTGAGCTTGTCCACATTGGCTGTTGCTGCGCTTGTCTGTGATGACGCCCCCTGCCGTGCTAAACACATGTTCAGATAATACACTGGCTGCTGGGCAGGCCAGCACCTCCAAGGAGTAAAGGGCAAGCTCAATTTGGAGACCCAGAAGTTGAAGGGGGCAGACCCGTCATTCAGTACGTGTAGGCGTGTGCACACATACTGCTCCACCATGTTGGTGAAATGCTGCCTCCTGCTAAGACGTTCCATATCAGCTGGTGGTGGTGGTTGTTGTGGCATGCTGACAAAGCTTTTCCACATTTCGGCAATGCTAACTCTGCCTTCTGAGGTTCTGGCGGTGCCCCAGCTGCGTTGGCGACCTCTTCCTCTGTCATTGCCTCGTGCTTCTAATGTGACCCCGCTGTCAGGTGGGAATGTGTGCGCTTGTACTCGCGCATCTTACGATCAAGTTCCAGTGACGGAATTAAGGACGGTACGTTGTCCTTGTAACGGGCATCCAGCAGCATGGCCACCCAGTATTCAGCACAAGTTAGAATGTGGGCAACTCGGCGGTTGTTGCGGAGACCCTGCAGCATTTAATCACTCATGTGTGCCAGGCTGCACAGAGGCAACGAAAAGCTGTCCTCGTAGGAGGTGTATCGTCTGTGTCCTCTGTATCCCCCAGCCATGCACAAGTGTTGGCCATGAGCTGGTCTAGGTGCCACCCTGCTGTGAACATGGTTCCTCCTCCTCCATCTCCTCCTCCTCATCCTCCACCTCGTCATTCTCCAGAACTGTGCCCTGGCTGGACAATAGTGTACCTGGCGTTTGTGGGTGCAGGAACCCACCCTCAGAGCCACTTAGGAATGACTGGCCGGAAATGACTGGCATTTTTTCAAGGAGGCATAGAAGTGGGATAGTTACGCTGAGAACTGTGTTATCGGCACTGGCCATGTTGGTGGAGTACTCGAAGCAGTGCAACAAGGAACACAGGTCTCGCATGGAGGCCCAGTCATTGGTGGTGAAGTGGTGCTGTTCCGCCGAGCGACTCACCCATGTGTGCTGCAGATGAAACTCCACTACCGCCTGCTGCTGCTCGTACAGTCTGGCCAGCATGTGCAAGGTGGAGTTCCACCTTGTGGGCACGTCGCATATGAGGCGGTGAGCGGGAAGGCTGAAATTACTCTGCAGCGCTGACAGGCGAGCAGCAGCAGGGTGAGAACGCTGAAAATGCACACAGACAGCCCGCACTTTATGCAGCAGCTCTGACATATCATGGTAATTTTTAAGGAATCTCTGCACCACCAAATTCAGCACATGCGCCAGGCAAGGGATGTGCGTCAAACAGGCTAGTCCCAGAGCTGCTTCGAGATTTTGCCCATTATCTCACACCACCAGGCTGGGCTTGAGGCTGACTGGCACAAACCACTCATCGGTCTGTTGTTCAAGGCCCGTCCACAGCTCCTGCGTAGTTTGGGGTTTGTCCCCCAAACAGATTAGTTTTTAAACAGCCTGCTGTCGCTTACCCCTGGCTGTGCTGAAGTTGGTAGTAAAGGTGTTACACTGACTGGATGAGGAACCGGTAGAGGATGAGGAAGCGGAGTAGGAGGAGGAAGCAACAGGAGGCAAACTGAAGCGCCCTGCAATCCTTGGTGGTGGAAGGACATGCGCAAAACTGCTATCCGCCTCAGGCCCAGCCGCCACTACATTTACCCAGTGTGTTGTTATGGAGATATAACATTCCTGACTATGCTTACTGGTCCACGTATCCGTAGTGAGGTGCACCTTGCCACAGATGGCGTTGCACAGTACACACCTGATTTTGTCCTCCACTTGGTTGTGCAGGGATAAGATGGCTCGCCTGGAAAAGTAGTGGCGGCTGGGCACGACGTACAGTTGGATAGCCACCGCCATAAGGCCTTTAAAACTATCCGTCTCCACCAGACGGAATGACAGCATTTCAAAGGCCAGTAATTTTGAAATGCTGGCATTCAGGGCTAGGGATCGCGGGTGGATAGGGGGGTACTTCCTCTTCCTCTCCAGCATTTAGAAGATGGATAGCTGAACGCTTCCTTGGGACATTGTGGAGATGCTTGGTGACCCAGGTGGTGGTGTTGCTGGAAGATCCTCTGTTTGCGGGGTGGCAGGTGGCACTGTCACTCCAGAGGTGGATGAAGAGGCCGAGACTGCAGCAGAAGAGGAAGCAGGAGGAGCCAGAGACCTTTCTTGGTTTTTGAGGTGTCTACTCCACTGCAGCTCATGCTTAGCACTTAAATGCCTGGTCATGCAGGTTGTGCTCAGGTTGAGAACGTTTATGCCTCGCTTCAGGCTCTGATTGCACAGCGTGCAAACCACTGGTGTCTTGTCGTCAGCACATTGTCTGAAGAACTGCTAACAGAGTCATCAAAAAGCAGAAGAGACTGCTGCATGACTTGGGGCTCAGACTGCTTGGCTGATTTGCAAGGGGGTGAGGTGAAAGACTGATGGACATCGGCTGCAGGTGCCAACTGTGGTCTTTCAGCATGAGACTGGGTGGGGGACAATGTGAAGGAACTGGATCCACTGTCAGCAACCCCATCTACTATCGCCTGTACTTGTTCAGGCCTCACTATTTTTCGACCCGCATTAGGCCCGACCAAACAATGCTGCAGGTTCTGTCGCCTACTCACACCTGAGGAAGGGTTTTCACTTGTGCATGTAGCTGGCACAGATCGACCACGTCCTCTCCCTGCAACAAGAGCTCCACCAGCAGCACCACGACCTGGGCCACGTCCCTTATTTGACGCATTCCTCATATTTCTCGAATTTAGGATCTTGTCCTAAATGGATGTTTAATTATTAGTAGAATAGAACGACAGTATGTAAAGGGTGTATCTCACACGGCCTGAACCAGACTAGGCCTCAATAAAAGATTTGTTTGCCCAAAATGGCTGTATTTCAAAAACCTGAATCAAACCCCTGTATTTAAAGGGTGTATCTCACATGGTCTGACCCGCACTAGGCCTCAATTTAAGATTTGCGCACCAAATGGCGGTATTTCAAATATCTAAATATAACCCAAATATATAAAGGGTGTATCTCACAATGACATATGCAGCAAAGGCTGGCAAATAATCTTTTTTTGCCCAAACGGGTGTTTATTTAATAACTGAATATGGCAGCAGTATATAACCCTGGAATTTCAAACGTCAACAAGCTGCAAGGCCAGAAATATTGTGTCTTTTGCCCCAAAAAGGGTGTTTTATTAATAAAAGAATATAAGACCTGTATACACATGGTGTATCTCACACATGCCTGACCCACACTAGGCCTCAATTAAAGATTTGTGCACCAAATGGCGGTATTTCAAATATCTGAATATAACTGTCACGGGGTTCCGAAGGAGCACTCGGTCCCCCATTGCCCGCAGAACTGTTGCTTAGCTTTTGGAATGAGGTTCTGTGTTTGACCTCATTCCCAGGGCGGCTTTACTAGCTGGGTGGCTCCCTGCTCCTAGTCTGCCTTGAGCGCCGAGCTGATCACTCGGTGCTCGACTGGTTGGTCTGTCGGTCATGTGACGCTGGCCACGTCACATGACCCTCACTCCCCACTATAAATACAGGCAGCCTGCTGGCTACAGGTTGCCTGTTAATTTCTAGGTTCCTGGCTATTTGTTGGACTGCTGAATACTTACCTGATCCTGTTCCCTGACCATACTTTTGCCTGCTCCTCCTGTACTGCGCTTCCGTCCTGGTATTGTGACCTCGGCTCCCACCTGACTACTCTCTTAGGACTCCTCTTGTACTTCTCTGCTCTCCTGGTATTTATGACCCCGGCTTCTCCTGACAATTCTCTGCTTGCTCCATTTGTACTTTGCAGCTTTCCTGGTATTAACTCGGTCCGTTCACGTCCTGTTGTTTGTCTGTCTGTCATCCCTGCACTTACTCCAAATTAGGGATTGCCGTCCAGTTGTCCCCTGTCATTAGGACTCGCGAGGCAAGTAGGCAGGGCCAGGGGTAAGGGTGGAGCGCAGTGGTCACTTCCCTCCCCCCTGTGTGTGTGTGTGTACGCGACCGTTACAGATTAACAGGCCCAATAACCACTGTATTATGAATCCTCTGGTGACCCTGACTGACCATGTCTCTAATCTGACGCAGAGGGTGCAGGAGTTAGGGGAAAAACTCAGTTCTTTTGAGTTAGGGCAAGGTTCTTCCACTCCTCAGGCCTCCAGTCCGCATTTTGAGCCCCAGATTAAGCTCCCAGAACCCTTTTCTGGAGACCGGAGGAAGTTTCTCTCTTTTAAGGAGAGTTGCAAACTTTACTTCCGTTTGTGCCCCGTGTCCTCTGGCCCCGAGAGTCAACGCTTGGGCATTATCATTTCCTGATTACAGGGTGATCCCCAGGACTGGGCGTTCTCTTTACCTGCTGACACCAGTTGTTTATATTCTGTGGAGGGGTTCTTTCAGGCCTTGGGTACCCTCTATGATGAACCAGACAGGGCTCTAGTAGCCGAGACGGCTCTAAAGGCACTGGTTCAGGGCAATTTACCAGCGGAGGATTATTGCACCCAATTCAGAAGGTGGTGTGTCCCCTCAGGATGGAACGAACCAGCCCTGAAGAGTCAGTTCAGGTCAGGTCTGTCTGATAAATTAAAGGATCTTCTGGTCAGTTATCAACTTCCAGAGACCTTAGAGGAGATGATGACCCTTGTTGTCCGACTTGACCGACGGGTTAGAGAGAGATGACAGGAACAACAGTTCTCTTCCCAGATGGTGGTCCAGCCAGAGGCCTATCCCAGAGACAATGCTGAAGTCTCCACCGAGGAACCCATGCAGGTTGGCATGACCCGAGGGAATCTTCGCCGCAGACGTGGAGAATGCTTTTACTGTGGAGATCCTGACCATTGGATCAACCAGTGTCCTAAGAAGGTCCTCTCTGTCAAGTCTCCTAAGACAAGGCAACCTAAAGACCAGGTACACCCTGAATTTTCTAAATATAAGCTTTCGGTACCCATTACGATTTCTCTGGGAGTAGATAAATGGCCGGGTAAGGCCTTTATTGATTCTGGCTCAGCGGCTAGCTTTATTAACTCTGAGTATGCTGTAAGATTGGGTATTTCTATGTTTGCCTTACCAACTCCTATCCATGTCATGGCTATTGATGCTACTCCTCTTATTGGTGGAAAACCTATAAAAGGACACTGAAAGCTGATGAACTATAAAAATATTGTTTTATTTGAGTACATGATTAAAAGCATACATAGAGATAACAGACAAATGCACAAAGTGCAGCACAATCCTGGGAGAGTTAGTAGAGTACAAAAAGGGTAAGGAGACAGGAGTGACCCGAATGTGGATATATCTAAATAAGGCAAAGTTACCATGTAAAATATATGTTGAAGGGATACCCACTATTGGTAAGAGTACAAATAATCTCGTCAAATATAAAGTGCAAGTGCAAGCTTATATATATAAGCAAAGGAGAGGAGAAATAACCCTTCAATGTGGGTCCCTAAATACATATATGTATATATACCTATTCAAGTAGTCTAGGCGGGTAAATAAAGTGCAAGTGCAAATCACATGACAATTTGTAAGAGAAAACACATAATAAGTGTTTAATCAAAAAGCACAAGACAACCGCAAAAGTTAAGCAGGTAAGCAGATGAACAGAGATAAGGTCACATACCGTGTGTAAAATGATGGTAAGTCCACAGGAAGACTGCACACCCCGACGCGCGTTTCGATTTGGAACCTTCCTCTTATTGGTGGTACGGTGAGCTTATGTACCTCAGAGATTTCTCTAACCGTGGGTGTGTGCCACTCAGAGAGATGTTCGCTTCTAGTCCTGGAGAACCTACCTGCTGAGGTGGTACTAGGGTTGCCTTGGCTCCAACTACATAACCCCACTATAGATTGGTCCAATGGGGAGTTGGTGAGATGGGGGCCTAAGTGTGACTCGTGCTTGTCCGTGGTACAGGCTGGGGTCTCAGTAAAGTCTGATACTTTACCCTCTGTTGTTAGAGAATATTCTGATGTATTCTCATCACCAACCCCAGAGGTTCTACCCCCCCATAGACCTTATGATTGTACCATAGAGTTAGTAGAGGGGGCCAAGTTTCCTAAAGGACGAATTTATAATCTTTCTATGCCCGAACGCAAGGCCATGGAAGATTATATTAAGGAGAGCCTTGGTAAAGGGCATATTAGACCTTCTGTCTCTCCTATGGTCGCGGGGTTTTTCTTCGTTAAGAAAAAAGATGGTGGTCTTAGGCCATGTATCGATTACCGGAGATTAAATAAAATCACTGTCCAGAATAGATACTCCCTCCCATTGATTCCGGATTTATTTAACCAGGTTCTGGGGGCAACCTGGTTTTCCAAAATTGACCTGAAAGGGGCATACAATCTAATCCGAATCAAGGAGGGAGACGAATGGAAGACGGCGTTCAATACTCCGGTAGGACACTTTGAATATCAAGTGATGCCTTTTGGACTCAGCAATGCCCCAGCTGTGTTCCAAAACTTCATGAATGACATTCTTAGGGAGTACTTAGGTAAATTTGTTATTGTCTATCTTGACGACATTTTGATATTCTCTCCTGACTTCGAATCCCATGTGTCTCATGTTAAACAAGTATTAGAGGTGTTGAGGGAGAATCAGCTATCCGCTAAACAAGACAAATGTGTCTTTGGTGTACAGGAGATTCTGTTTCTAGGGCATGTTCTGACTCCTCACGCCTTCAAGATGGATCCTGGTAAGGTACTAGCAATTAAGGAATGGGTAAGACCTTCATCCTTAAAGGCCTTACAACGGTTCTTAGGCTTCGCCAATTACTATCGTAAATTTATTATGAATTTTTCCGTAATTGCTAAACCGTTGACCGACCTTACTAAGAAAGGGGCGGATTTGGAGAATTGGTCTACTGAGGCCATTTCTTCATTTGAAAAATTAAAAAAGGCATTTAGTAGCGCTCCCATTCTGATCCAGCCTGATCAGGAGAAACCTTTTATTGTGGAGGTGGATGCGTCCGAGGACGGCGTAGGAGCAGTCCTTTCACAAGGTCCTGCTAGCCTCACTAATCTGAGACCATGTGCCTTCTTCTCCAGGAAATTCTCTCCCACAGAGAGAAACTACGACATAGGGAATAGGGAGCTGCTGGCCATTAAATGGGCATTTGAGGAGTGGAGGCATTTCCTGGAGGGGGCAAGACATTGTGTAACTGTTGTCACTGACCATAAAAACCTTATGTTTCTCGAGTCTGCTAAGAGGTTGAATCCCCGTCAAGCCAGATGGGCTCTGTTTTTTACTCGTTTTGATTTTTCCATCACGTTCAGGCCGGGAAGTAAAAATGTGAAGGCGGACGCATTATCTCGGAGCTTCCAGGCTTTTCAACCTACTGAGGTACCACCTGAATCCATCCTACCAGCAAAAATCTTCTTAGCAGCTCTTACCCAGGATATCTCGGCTCGCATTAGGTCTGAACAACATCTGGCACCGGTATCCACCCCAACAGATAAGTTGTTTGTTCCCGTACAATTTCGTCTCCAGCTGTTGGGTGAGTGTCACGATTCTGCCTTTTGTGGACATCCGGGTGTTGAGGGCACTAAGGATCTGGTTTCTAGATCTTATTGGTGGCCCACTCTAACTAGGGATGTCAAGTCCTACGTGTCAGCCTGTGAGGTTTGTGCCAGGTCCAAGACACCTAGGACTCGCCCTGCTGGTAACCTACGACCCCTACCCATTCCCAGTAGACCCTGGTCCCATATCTCGATGGACTTTATAACTGACCTACCGCTGGCGGAGGGTAAGACTGTGGTTTGGGTAGTGGTCGATAGGTTTAGCAAGATGGTTCATTTCATTCCCCTGTCTAAACTTCCGAATGCTAAAACCCTGGCATCTATTTTTGTGAGAGAGATTGTTCGTTTACATGGCATCCCGGAAAATATTGTTTCTGACAGGGGTGTGCAGTTTGTGTCCAAATTCTGGAGGGCCTTCTGTCAAAGATGTAAAATTTCATTGTCTTTTTCTTCCGCCTACCATCCTGAGAGTAATGGGCAGACTGAACGCCTTAATCAGTCTGTGGAACAATTCTTGAGGTTGTATGTTGCTGATGACCAGCAATTATGGGTCAAATTCCTTCCGTTGGCTGAATTTGCTTTGAATAACCGTGTCAATTCTTCTGCTGGGGTCTCCCCTTTCTTTTGTAACCATGGTTTTCATCCCCGTTTTCATTCTGGGTCGTCCGTCTCCTCCTCTAACCCTGAAGCGGATAAACTCTCCTCCGAACTGTGCACAGTTTGTGCCCGGGTTCAATCGAACCTAGAAAAGGCTCAATGTTCTCAAAAACTCAAGGCCGATAGGAGACGTTCAAGGGGGGTAAACTTTCAGGTTGGGGATAAAGTATGGTTGTCCTCCAAGAATCTATCTCTCAAGGTAACTTCTAAAAAATTTGCTCCTCGTTTTATTGGACCATATAAGATCACGGATGTGATTAACCCAGTATCTTTTAGGTTGGAGCTGCCTGAGTCATTCCACATTCATAATGTGTTCCATAAATCTCTGCTTAAAAAATATTTTGAACCGGTAGTACCATCAAAAGCCTCGCCTCCGCCGGTTCTTGTTAATGATGCTGTCGAGTATGTGGTGTCTAAAATAGTGGATGTCAGGAAGGTGCGTAATTCCTTGCAGTACCTGATTCACTGGAAGGGGTATGGACCTGAAGAGAGATCTTGGGTACCTGCCAGGGAGGTTCATGCTCCTAGACTTGTTCTTAAAAGCCATCGCGTGAAGTCTTGGGTCCGGTGGCCCCTTGTAAAAGGGGGGTACTGTCACGGGGTTCCGAAGGAGCACTCGGTCCCCCATTGCCCGCAGAACTGTTGCTTAGCTTTTGGAATGAGGTTCTGTGTTTGACCTCATTCCCAGGGCGGCTTTACTAGCTGGGTGGCTCCCTGCTCCTAGTCTGCCTTGAGCGCCGAGCTGATCACTCGGTGCTCGACTGGTTGGTCTGTCGGTCATGTGACGCTGGCCACGTCACATGACCCTCACTCCCCACTATAAATACAGGCAGCCTGCTGGCTACAGGTTGCCTGTTAATTTCTAGGTTCCTGGCTATTTGTTGGACTGCTGAATACTTACCTGATCCTGTTCCCTGACCATACTTTTGCCTGCTCCTCCTGTACTGCGCTTCCGTCCTGGTATTGTGACCTCGGCTCCCACCTGACTACTCTCTTAGGACTCCTCTTGTACTTCTCTGCTCTCCTGGTATTTATGACCCCGGCTTCTCCTGACAATTCTTTGTTTGCTCCATTTGTACTTTGCAGCTTTCCTGGTATTGACTCGGTCCGTTCACGTCCTGTTGTTTGTCTGTCTGTCATCCCTGCACTTACTCCAAGTTAGGGATTGCCGTCCAGTTGTCCCCTGATATTAGGACTCGCGAGGCAAGTAGGCAGGGCCAGGGGTAAGGGTGGAGTGCAGTGGTCACTTCCCTGCCCCCTGTGTGTGTGTGTACGCAACCGTTACAATAACCCAAATATATAAAGGTTGTATCTCACAAAGACATATGCAGCAAAGGCTGCCAAATAAACATTTTTTGCCCAAATGGGTGTTTGTTTAATAACTGAATATGGCAGCAGTATATAACCCTGGAATTTCAAACGTCTTGATGCTGCAAGGCCTGAAAAATTGTGCATTTTGCCCCAAAAAGGGTGTTTTATTAATAGAAGAATATAAGCCCTGTATACACAGGGTGTATCTCACATGGCCTGACCCACACTAGGCGTCAATTAAAGATTTGTGCACCAAATGGCGGTATTTCAAATATCTGAATATAACCCAAATATATAAAGGGTGTATCTCACAATGACATATGCAGCAAAGACTGCCAAATAAACTTTTTTTGCCTAAACGGGTGTTCGTTTAATAACTGAATATGGCAGCAGTATATAACCCTGAAATTTAAAACGTCAACATGCTGCAAGGCCTGAAAAATTGTGTATTTTGCACAAAAAAAGGGGTTTTATTAATAAAAGAATCAAACCCCTGTATATACAGGGTGTATCTCATATGCCCTGATCGACACTAGGCCGCAATTAAATTTATTGGCCCAAAATGGCTGTATTTCAAATACATGAACAGAACCCCTGTATTTAAAGGGTATATCTCACACGCCCTGATCCACACTAGGACGCTATCAAAGAATTGTGCCCAAAATGGATTTATTTTAAATAACTGAATAGAAAGACAGTATGTAAAGAGGTATCTTAACAATGACATCTGCAGCAAAGGCTGTCAACAATTTTTTTTTTGCCCAAACGGGTGTTTGTTTAATAACTGAATTTGACAGCAGTATATAACCCTGGAATTTCACACGTGCTGATGCTGCAAGGCTAGAAAAATAGTGGAACCTGGCAAAAAAATGTGTTTTTAAAAATTAAGAAAATCATGGCTTTATTTCTAGCTGAAATTGCACACTGACTAATCCAGATGTTGATTATTGCCCCAAAATTTTTTTTTGGTAACATAATATGAAAGCTGTATATATTAAACTTGAATTTAACACTTGCAGATAAGGAAAACAGTGTTTTTTTGGCAAAAAAAAGTGTGTTTTTAAAAACACCAGAAAAAGATAGCTGTATTTCTAGCTTAAATTGCACACTGACTAAGCCTGCAAATGCACCAGATGTTGTAAATTGCCCAAAAAAATATATTTTCAATGTCCCAAAAGCTCAGATGCCGTGCTAGTGCAATGAGCTTGCATAAAATGGCCGCCACTGCCCACCTAACTGACTTACAAAAGGTTTTTTTTCCGGTCACTGGGCTCAGGGCAGGATAGAAAAATTGTGCCCTGCACCCACAAAACACAAGGTATGTAGATCGCTGAATTAGATTCAAGTTTTGAGCAAAGATTCAGTCCTATTCTCTCCCTGAAATAACCAGCAGCATCCTCTCCCTACACTAAGGACAGCAGAGTGACGTGCAGCACTAAGTGACTCAACCCTACTCGTCAGTCATTCTGTCAGCAATTGATCACCGAAGCGATTGCCAAGAGACAGCAGTATGCGTGCACGCATCCAACGGCGCAGAAACTGAACATGCTCCTGTCCAAGTTGCTGGTGCTGCGGTCCCTCCCTTTCCAAGAGGTGGACTCTGCACCTTTTAGAGAACTGATGGCATGTGCCGAGCCGAGGTGGAGAGTCCCAAGTTGTCATTTCTTTGTGAAAAAAGCAATACCAGCCCTTCATATATGTAGAACAGAAGGTGGGCCAATCCTTGAGCCTGTCGGTGTCGAACGTGTGGAGCTGTAACTACGGTCAGGGACGGTACATGTCCTTTATGGCCCACTGGGTGAATGTGGTTGCTGCACTGCCACACCAGCAACTTGGCCAGGTCACTCCGCTTCCGCCTCCACGTTGTCACGCCGTTGGTCCTACGACAATGTCCGCCTGTCCTCCTCATCCTCCACCATGTCCTCAGCCTCCACTGCAGGGACAAGTCACAGTGCTCCTCCAGAATACCACATGTGCAGAGCACAGCGGTTTCATGCTGTTCTGCACCTTGTTTCCCTGGGCGAAAGGAGACACACAGGGGAGGAACTGCTTTGTGTGATTCATCAAGAAATCGAATCCTGGCTTTCTCAGCGAAAAATCAAAATCGGAACCATGGTGACCGACAACGGAAAATAATGTCGGCTCTGCATCAAGAAAGGCTGAGCCATGCGTCCTGCATGGCACACGTGCTCAATCTGGTTTTCAAACGGTTCCTGAAGTCTTCCACCCATCTGCAAGACATCTTAAAAATGGCCAGGAAACTTTGCATGCACTTTAGCCACTCGTTAACCGCAAAGCACACCCTCCTTGAGCTGCAGCGACAGAATGGCATCCCCCAACATAGGCTGATATGCGACGTTTCCACCCGTTGGAATTCCACCCTCCATATGTTAGACTGACTATACAGAGAAAGGCCATCAACAATTTCTTGATGATGCAAACAGATAGGAGTACTCCCTTGTGTAACTTCGATGTACGCCAGTGGCAGCTAATGCGTGACACCTGCCATTTGCTCAGGCCCTTTGAGGATGCCATGTCATTTGTCAGTTGCCAGGACTACGGGATGAACTACGTAATTCCATTGATTCATGTCGTGGAACAAATGCTGGTAACAATGGCTGGTCAGGGGACAGGAGACGTGGCGCCTAGATCTCATGGCTACATGAGACCTGTGGGGGCTGAACTGGAAGAGGAGGGGGAGGAGGACATTTCAGCACAGGCAATGTATAGAAAAATGGGTGGTTTTTCTACTCAGCTGAGAGGACAGGAGAAGCAGGAGCAGCCAGAGGAGCTACAGGGCGATGAGAAAGACGAGACAGAGGACTCGGACACACCATGGCAGTATGCAGTGGAGATGGAGGCAGGGAGTCACTTGCACAAATGGCCCGATGCATGTTCACTTGCTTGCGTAGTGAGAGCCGAAATGTCACCATTCGGCAGAGGGATGACTTCTGGCTCTTAACCTACCGATCCAAAATGGGGGCCTTTTTTACACCCACCAAGAGGGAGGACAAACTGAACTACTACAGAGACATCCTCCTATGTAGTCAGTTGACCGCTGCCTATCTGCGCCATCATCCATCCTCTCACAGGTCTGACCGGGGGGCCCTCTGCATTCACGTTCCACTGCCATGCCTGCTGGGGAGGGGTGGGGTGTTAGGAGCAGTACCAGCAACATCAGCAGCAGCCTGAGTCTACAGTCGCTGATGAGTAGCTTTCTTCACCCGCATAGTAAAGAAACTACTCACCAGTAACAGCAGGTAGACCTGGAGCAGAACCTGAACCAGCAGGTGGTGGCCTACTTGAAAAGCACCCTGCCAACCCACATTGAAGATCCGCTGGACTACTGGGCAGCCAAACTGGATTTGTGACCACAAATGGAAAAGCTGTCCTGCCAGGCCAGTAGTGTGGCATCAGAGCATGATGTTTAGTGCAGCAGGGGCCATAGATACCCCAACGAGAACTCACCTGTCCACCCAAAATGTGGAGAGACTGACCTTTGTCAAGATGAATCAGGCATGGATCAGCCAGGATTTCCAACCACCAATTTCTGATGCATCAGACTAGATCATCCATTTTGCCACACCAACACTTTGATTAAAGAGACCGGTTTCTTCTGACTATCTGTCTCATCTACTACTCTGTTGCTGCCACCCACCTGATGCCACACATCTTATGTCAAGTGCTCCTTCTTTCAACCACCTTCATTAGAGGTTACTGGTATTGCCACCCACTGCCCAACTCGGTTACCGGTTCACTTTGTGGTCTCCTGATGCTGCTGCTGCTACTGCTATCTCCACATTATGTCACCTTGCCACTCTGTGGTATCCTCCTCCTGCTGCTTCTGCTGCCGGATCCAAATTAAGTCACCTTGCCACTCTCTGGTCTGATAATGCTGCTGCCATATCCACATTATGTCACCTTGTCACTCTGTGGTATCTTCCTGCTGCTACTGCTGCTGCCATATCCACATTATGTCACCTTGACACTCTGTGGTATCCTCCTGCTGCTATTGCTGCTGCAATATCCACATTATGTCACCTTGACTCTCTGTAGTATTCACCTGCTGCTGCTGCCAGATCCAAATTATTTTACCTTGCCACTCTGTGGTCTGATGATGCTGCTGCCATATCCACATTATATTACCTTGCCACTCTGTGGTATCCTCCTGCTGCTACTGCTGATGCCATATCCACATTATGTGACCTTGCCACTCTGTGGCATCCTCCTAAAGCTGCTACTTCTGCTGCCATATCACATTATGTCACCTTGCCACTCTGTGGTATCCTCCTGCTGTTACTAGATCCAAATTATGTCACCTTGCCACTCTGTGGTATCCTCCTGCTGCTACTGCTGCTGCCATATCCACATTATGTCACATGGACACTCTGTGGTATCCTCCTGCTGCTACTGCTGCTGCCATATCCACATTATGTCACATGGACACTCTGTGGTATCCTCCTGCTGCTACTGCTGCTGCCATATCCACATTATGTCACCTTGACACTCTGTGGTATCCTCCTGCTGCCAGATCCAAATTATGTTACCTTGCCACTCTGTGGTCTGATAATGCTGCTTCTGCTGCCATCTCCCCACTATGTCACCTTGCCACTCTGAGGTCTCCTGATGCTGCTTCCACCTTACTACTTTGTCATAGGTCCACTCTGTGGACTTCTTATGTTGTTCCCACCCTCCCCACTTCATGACTGGTCCACTATTTGGTCATTTATTTGACCATTCTTCTGATATGTCAGAAGAAAGGAAAAATGAGATGCACAACAGATCCTGTGTGTGTAGCAGCTGTAAGGCCTGTGTCGCCCCATCAGACTTGGCTTATGATTTGGTAGCCAAAAGCTAGAGTGGGTACAAAACACAGAAGGCAAGCAAATATTCCATTAACTTGCCTTCTCTGTTTTAGATCCACTCCTGTTTTTTTGGCATTAGAAATACTGATGGATTACAGAGCAAATGCTGACCGAGTGAAGGCGTATGCTCTACAGACAGGATCTGGTTTTGGGGGTTATTGTTCTGACGGATCAGAGGAAAGGCAAAATAATCAGTGATGTCAACACAAACTTACTGCTGATACCCTCTCTACTCTGTTGGGGGACTCTACTTGTATAAGTGTTTAATAGAACAGGTTCTGTAGACATCTATGTGGAATCAGCTTATGAGGGTGTAAAAGGACTGCACTTCTTCTTGATGCTAACATCGACCTGTAAGGCTGAGTTGATACTTCAGTTATTTGGTCATTTTAGGCCCCGTAACTGCCCAAATAAGTGAAGTATGCAGTGATTCTAAAAGCGACACCTGTCATCTGCATGTCATATGGACTCACAGTATTATTTCACTACCAAAGCAGACTCCCTATTAGACATGTAGTGAACATAAAATTTTCCGTTCGCGAACGGCTAACGCCAATTTCCGCAAATGTTTGCCAACGGGAGAACCGGGCGAACCGCCATAGACTTCAATAGGCAGGCAAATTTTAAAACCCACAGGGACTCTTTCTGGCCACAATAGTGATGGAAAAGTTGTTTCAAGGGGACTAACACCTGGACTGTGGCATGCCGGAGGGGGATCCATGGCAAAACTCCCATGGAAAATTACGTAGTTGGCGCAGAGTCGGGTTTTAATCCATAAAGGGCATAAATCACCTAACATTCCTAAATAACGTGCTTTAACCACTTAAGGACCACAGGTTTATACCCCCCTATAGACCAGGCCCTTTTTTACAAATCGGCACTACACTACTTTCACCGTTTATTGCTCGGTCATGCAACTTACCACCCAAATGAATTTTACCTCCTTTTCTTCTCACTAATAGAGTTTTCATTTGGTGGTATTTCATTGCTGCTGACATTTTTACTTTTTTTGTTATTAATCGAAATTTAACGATTTTTTTGCAAAAAAATGACATTTTTCACTTTCAGTTGTAAAATTTTGCAAAAAAAACGAGATCCATATATAAATTTAGCTCTAAATTTATTGTTCTACATGTCTTTGATAAAAAAAAAATGTTTGGGTAAAAAAAAAATGGTTTGGGTAAAAGTTATAGCGTTTACAAACTATGGTACAAAAATGTGAATTTCCGCTTTTTGAAGCAGCTCTGACTTTCTGAGCACCTGTCATGTTTCCTGAGGTTCTACAATGCCCAGACAGTACAAACACCCCACAAATGACCCCATTTCGGAAAATAGACACCCTAAGGTATTCGCTGATGGGCATAGTGAGTTCATAGAACTTTTTATTTTTTGTCACAAGTTAGCGGAAAAAGATTTTTTATTTTTATTTTTTTTTCTTACAAAGTCTCATATTCCATTAACTTCTGACAAAAAATAAAAGCTTCCATGAACTCACTATGCCCATCAGCGAATACCTTGGGATGTCTTCTTTCCAAAATGGGGTCACTTGTGGGGTAGTTATACTGCCCTGGCATTCTAGGGGCCCAAATGTGTGGTAAGGAGTTTGAAATCAAATTCTGTAAAAAATGGCTGGTGAAATCCAAAAGGTGCTCTTTGGAATGTGGGCCCCTTTGCCCACCTAGGCTGCAAAAAAGTGTCACACATGTGGTATCTCCGTATTCAGGAGAAGTTGGGGAATGTGTTTTGGGGTGTCATTTTACATATACCCATGCTGGGTGAGAGAAATATCTTGGCAAAAGACAACTTTGTATAAAAAAATGGTAAAAGTTGTCTTGGCAAAAGACAACTTTTACCATTTTTTTATACAAAGTTGTCTTTTGCCAAGATATTTCTCTCACCCAGCATGGGTATATGTAAAATGACACCCCAAAACACATTCCCCAACTTCTCCTGAATACGGAGATACCACATGTGTGACACTTTTTTGCAGCCTAGGTGGGCAAAGGGGCCCATATTCCAAAGAGCACCTTTCGGATTTCACTGGTCATTTTTTACAGAATTTGATTTCAAACTCCTTACCACACATTTGGGCCCCTAGAATGCCAGGGCAGTATAACTACCCCACAAGTGACCCCATTTTGGAAAGAAGACACCCCAAGGTATTCGCTGATGGGCATAGTGAGTTCATGGAAGTTTTTATTTTTTGTCACAAGTTAGTGGAATATGAGACTTTGTAAGAAAAAAAAAAAAAAAATCATCATTTTCCACTAACTTGTGACAAAAAATAAAAACTTCCATGAACTCACTATGCCCATCAGCGAATACCTTGGGGTGTCTTCTTTCCAAAATGGGGTCACTTGTGGGGTAGTTATACTGCCCTGGCATTTTCCAGGGGCCCTAATGTGTGGTAAGTAGGTAAATGACCTGTGAAATCCTAAAGGTGCTCTTTGGAATATGGGCCCCTTTGCCCACCTAGGCTGCAAAAAAGTGTCACACATGTGGTATCGCCGTATTAGGGAGAAGTTGGGGAATGTGTTTTGGGGTGTCATTTTACATATACCCATGCTGGGTGAGAGAAATATCTTGGCAAAAGACAACTTTGTATAAAAAAATGGTAAAAGTTGTCTTTTGCCAAGATATTTCTCTCACCCAGCATGGGTATATGTAAAATGACACCCCAAAACACATTCCCCAACTTCTCCTGAATACGGAGATACCACATGTGTGACACTTTTTTGCGCCTAGGTGGGCAAAGGGGTCCATATTCCATGACAGGGGGGTGATCAGGGAGTCTATATGGGGTGATCACCACAGTCATTGATCACTCCCCTGTAAGACTCCATTCAGACGTCCGTATGATTTTTACGGATCCGATCAGTCTATCAGTGGATCCGTAAAAATCATGCGGACATCTGAATGGAGCTTTACAGGGGGGTGATCAATGACAGGGGGGTGATCAGGGAGTCTGTATGGGGTGATCACCACAGTCATTGATCACTCCCCTGTAAGGCTCCATTCAGACGTCCGTATGATTTTTACGGATCCGATCAGTCTATCAGTGGATCCGTAAAAATCATGCGGACATCTGAATGGAGCTTTACAGGGGGGTGATCAATGACAGGGGGGTAATCAATGACAGGGGGGTGATCAGGGAGTCTATATGGGGTGATCACCACAGTCATTGATCACTCCCCTGTAAGGCTCCATTCAGACGTCCGTATGATTTTTACGGATCCGATCAGTCTATCAGTGGATCCGTAAAAATCATAAAAAAGTCTCATATTCCATTAACTTCTGACAGAAAATAAAAGCTTCCATGAACTCACTATGCCCATCAGCGAATACCTTGGGATGTCTTCTTTCCAAAATGGGGTCACTTGTGGGGTAGTTATACTGCCCTGGCATTCTAGGGGCCCAAATGTGTGGTAAGGAGTTTGAAATCAAATTCTGTAAAAAATGGCTGGTGAAATCCAAAAGGTGCTCTTTGGAATGTGGGCCCCTTTGCCCACCTAGGCTGCAAAAAAGTGTCACACATGTGGTATCTCCGTATTCAGGAGAAGTTGGGGAATGTGTTTTGGGGTGTCATTTTACATATACCCATGCTGGGTGAGAGAAATATCTTGGCAAAAGACAACTTTGTATAAAAAAAATGGTAAAAGTTGTCTTTTGCCAAGATATTTCTCTCACCCAGCATGGGTATATGTAAAATGACACCCCAAAACACATTCCCCAACTTCTCCTGAATACGGAGATACCACATGTGTGACACTTTTTTGCAGCCTAGGTGGGCAAAGGGGTCCATATTCCATGACAGGGGGGTGATCAGGGAGTCTATATGGGGTGATCACCACAGTCATTGATCACTCCCCTGTAAGGCTCCATTCAGACGTCCGTATGATTTTTACGGATCCGATCAGTCTATCAGTGGATCCGTAAAAATCATGCGGACATCTAAATGGAGCTTTACAGGGGGGTGATCAATGACAGGGGGGTGATCAGGGAGTCTATATGGGGTAATCACCACAGTCATTGATTATTCCCCTGTAAGGCTCCATTCAGACGTCCGTATGATTTTTACGGATCCGATCAGTCTATCAGTGCATCCGTAAAAATCATGCGGACATCTGAATGGAGCTTTACAGGGGGGTGATCAATGACAGGGGGGTAATCAATGACAGGGGGGTGATCAGGGAGTCTATATGGGGTGATCAGGGGCTAATAAGGGGTTAATAAGTGACGGGGGGGGGGTGTAGTGTAGTGTAGTGGTGCTTGGTGCTACTTTACTGAGCTACCTGTGTCCTCTGGTGGTCGATCCAAAAAAGGGGACCACCAGAGGACCAGGTAGCAGGTATATTAGACGCTGTTATCAAAACAGCGTCTAATATACCTGTTAGGGGTTAAAAAAAACACATCTCCAGCCTGCCAGCGAACGATCGCCGCTGGCAGGCTGGAGATCAACTCTCTTACCTTCCGTTCCTGTGAGCGCGCGCGCCTGTGTGCGCGCATTCACAGGAAATCTCGGCTCACGCGAGATGACGCCTATTGGCGTTAGCGTAGCCTGGGGGAGCCGCCGCAATGACGCCTTTCGGCGTTAGCGTGGCGGCAAGCGGTTAAAACATCCAGTGTGTGTATACGATCAGGTATGATGTTGTGTCGATCAGGTAGTGTAAGGGTTACGCCCGCTTCACAGTGACAGACCAAACTCTAACAGACCAAACTCCCCGTTTAACGCACCGCAAACAACCGCAAACAGTCCATTTGTACAACCGCAAACTCCCCATTTGCACAAGGTTGGATACCAAGTTAGCCATGTCCCGTTCCTTCTCCTCACTGACGTCATTGAAGGTCTCTTCCTCCACCCAGCCACGTACAACACCCCGAAAGGTGACAACAAGCCCCCTGGGACGCCTGCTGTGGTTGGTCTTCCACCTCCTCAAAGCCACCTTCCTCCTCTGACTCCTCTTCTTCAGACTCCTCTCTCTGTGTTGCCGCAGGTCCAGCAATCGACGACGACAAGGCTGCTTCTGGTGGTGATGGTGACCACAACTCTTCCTCTTCATGCTCATCTACGACCTGATCCAGCACTCTTCGCAGGGCACGCTCCAGGAAGAAAACAAATGGGATGAGGTCGCTGATGGTGCCTTCGGTGTGACTGACTAGGTTTGTCACCTCCTCAAAAGGACTCATGAGCCTAAAGGCATTGCACATGAGCGTCCAGTTACATGGCAAAAAAATACCCAGCTCTGCAGAGGCTGTCCTAGCACCCCGGTCATACAAATACTCGTTGACGGCTTTTTCTTGTTGGAGCAGGCGGTCGAACATTAGGAGTGTTGAATTCCAACGTGTCGGGCTGTCACAAATCAAGCGCCTCACTGGCCTCGCCGCTGAATATCGGAAAAGTGCGCTTGCGCAAATTCAATGCCGCCAACAGATTGCTTCAGTTGTCACACACCACTTTGCTGATCTCCAGTTGGTGCGGGGTCAGCCACTGATCCACCTGTGCGTTCAGGGCGGACAGGAGTGCTGGTCCGGTGTGACTCTCTGCTTTCAGGCAAGTCAACCCCAAGACGGCGTGACACTGTCGTATCCGGGATGTGGAATAGCCCCTGGGGAGCTGGGGGGGTGCAGTTGATGTGGAGCAAGACGCAGCAGCAGAAGAGGACTCAGCCGAGGAGGTTAGCGAAGAGGATGGAATAGGAGGAGTAGAGGAGGTGGCAGCAGGCCTGCCTGCAAGTCGTGGCGGTGTCACCAACTTTGCTGCAGAGCCACGCATTCCATGCTTGGCAGCCGTCAGCAGGTTTACCCAATGCGCAGTGTACGTGATATACCTGCCCTGACCGTGCTTTGCAGACCAGGTATCAGTGGTCAGATGGACCCTTGCCCCAACACTGTGTGCCAGACATGCCATGACTTCCTTTTCCACAATAGAGTACAGGTTGGGGATTGCCTTTTGTGAAAAAAAAATTCGGCCGGGTACCTTCCACTGCGGTGTCCCAATAGCTACAAATTTTTTGAAGTCCTCAGACTCCACCAGCTTGTATGGTAAAAGCTGGCGGGCTAAGAGTTCCGACAAGCCAGCTGTCAGACGCCGGGAAAGGGGGTGACTCTGTGATATTGGCTTCTTACGCTCAAACATTTCCTTGACAGACACCTGACTGTGGGCAGATGAGCAGGAACTGCTGAAGGTGAGAGGCGGAGTGGCGGGTGGTTGAGAGAGGGCAGGGAGAACAGCAGTGGTTGACGTGGCTGAAGATGCTGGACCAGGAGGAGGATGGTGGCTTTGAGTTTGTGTGCTACTTGTACTCATGTGTTGATCCCATAGGCGTTTGTGATGTGAGATCATGTGCCTTCGCAAAGCAGTTGTACCTAGGTGGGTGTTGGACTTCCCACGACTCAGTTTCTTTTGGCACAGGTTGCAAATGGCATCGCTGTTATCAGAGGCAGACCCACAAAAAAAATGCCACACTGCTGAGCTTTGCAATGATGGCATTCTGGTGGTGGCAACAGCATGCGTTGATTGGCGCGCTGTCTGGCTGACCACGGGTGCCGATACATGCTGTCTGACTGTGCCACTAGCTCCTTGCGACGACCTCCCCCTGATTCCAACTTGTCTCCTCCTGCTCTCTGTCTCCCCATCTGAACTATTCCCCTGTTCTTCTTCTTCTTCTCTTCTAGCGGGCACCCACGTGACATCCACGGACACGTCGTCATCATCAACCGCTTCACTTGTATCTGACAACTCAGCAAAGGAAGCAGCAACGGGTACAACATCATCATTATCACACCGTACGTCCATGTGTGTAATGCTGCCTGACTGAGACATATCCCTGTTATCTACATCCTCTGGCCATAATAGTTGCGCATCACTCATTTCTTCCAACTGATGTGTAAATAACTTCTCTGACAGATCAAGTGAAGCGGCTGTGGTGCTAGTGTTTGTGGTGGCGGCGGGCGGGCGAGTGGTAACTTGAGAGGTGCCCGAAGCTGAGCTGGAGGAGGATGGTGCGTCAAGGTAGTGTTGAGCGCGAATATTCGAATAGCGATTTTTTTTTTGTGAATATCGGCACTTCGCTAATTCGCAAATATTTCGAATATGGTGCTAAAAATTCGATATTTCGAATATTAGTTTTTTTTTTTTGTTATATTGATTTCTTTCCCACTTCCCTAAAGTTGTTCTTACCTGTCCTTAAGATTCCAGACTGCTCCAGTCAGTGCCCGTTGCCGCTTCTGCCGACTACCATGCTCATGGAGCGTCCCCATCACCATGGGAACGTCTCTATACTAGAATGTACTGTCGGATTTGAGAATTACATTGAAATCGCAATTCAATTAATTAAAGTTATAATAATCGAATTGCGATTTCAACCTTGTTTACTATGGTTAGCTTGTTAGAATTAGCGAATATGGCGAATGTATTCGTCATATTCCTCAAAACGAAGATAACGAAGTATTCTCCATCTTCGTTTTAGCTCCATATTCGTCATCTTCGCTAATTCTAGCAATCAAATTGGAAAGTTGACAATAGAGACATCTGTGTTTAATTCGCTATGCGATTATATATATATATATATATTTTTTTTTTATAAATAGAATAATTATAATTATCAAGTATTATAATTATTCTATTTATTAAAAAAAGCAGTAATATAATCGCATATCGAATTAAACTTACCTGTCTCTATAGTCAACTTTCCTATTTGAAATGATTGCTAGAATTAGCGAAGTTGACGAATAGGTAGCTAAAACGAAGATGGAGAATACTTCTTTATGAGGAATATGACGAATACATTCGCCATATTCTACCAAGCCAACCATAGTAAACCAGGTCCAAGTTGAAATCGCAATTCGATTATTATAACTTGAATTAATCGCATTGCTATTTCAACTTGGACCTGGTTTACTATGGTTGGCTTGGTAGAATTAGCGAATATGACGAATGTATTCGTCATATTCCTCAAAACGAAGATAACTAAGCATTCTCCATCTTCGTTTTCGCTCCATATTCGTCAACTTCGCTAATTCTAGCAATCAAATAGGAAGGTTGACTATAGAGACAGCTGTGTTTAGTTCGCTATGCGATTATATTATTTTTAATTTTTTTTATAAATAGAATCATTATAATAATCAAGTATTTAACTATTCAATTTAAAAAAAAAAAAGCAAAGTAATATAATCGCATAGCGAATTAAACTTAGCTGTCTCTATAGTCAACTTTCCTATTTGATTGCTAGAATTAGCGAAGTTGACGAATAGGTAGCTAAAAACGAAGATGGAGAATACTTTGTTATCTTCGTTTTGAGGAATATGACGAATACATTCGTTATATTCGTCATCTTCGCTAATTCTAGATATCAAACAAACAATAGGAGGAGAGTAGCTTAAGTTAAAATCGCAATACGCGATTATTTAAATCGCATATTAATCGCGATAACTAGAATAATGCCGAATATTCGATTTCGACAAATATAAAACGAATATTCTATCGAATATTTGCGAATTTCGTCGAAATCGAATATGGCACCTGCCGCTCATCACTACGTCAAGGTTCAGAGCGGAAGCTGTAGAAGATTGGGTGTCCTGTGTAAGCCAGTCAACTATGCAGGGTACGTGGCCTCTGAACACTGGGCATTATTCTAGGGCCAAAGGAAATCACAGCACCACGACCATGACGGCCCCTGCGGGGTGGCCTGCCTCTGCCTGTCATTTTTTTTAGATTAGTGGTACTATGCGTGCAAGGTACTGTGCCACCCTATATGAGTGGTGGGCAGTGGGCACAGTCTGTGGGCCTGACACTCACTGGCAGGCAACTGCAATTATATTACAGAGGAAAAATGTAATTACTTTTTTATCTGCAAGGTGCTGTGCCACCCTATATGAGTTGTGGGCAGTGGGCACAGTACAGTCTGTGGGCCTGACACTCACTGGCAGGCAACTGCAATTATATTACAGAGGAAAAATTTAATGAATTTTTTATCTGCAAGGTGCTGTGCCACCCTATATGAGTTGTGGGCAGTGGGCACAGTACAGTCTGTGGGCCTGACACTCACTGGCAGGCAACTGCAATTATATTACAGAGGAAAAATTAAATGACTTTTTTTATATGCAAGGTGCTGTGCCACCCTATATGAGTGGTGGGCAGTGGGCACAGTACAGTCTGTGGGCCTGACATTCACTGGCAGGCAACTGCAATTATATTACAGAGAAAAAATTAAATGACTTTTTTATCTGCAAGGTACTGTGCCACCCTATATGAATGGTGGGCACTGGCAGTGGTCACAGTACAGTCAGTGGGCCTGACACACACTGGCAGGCAACTGCAATTATATTACACTGCTCAAAAAAATAAAGGGAACACAAAAATAACACATCCTAGATCTGAGTTAATTAAATATTCTTCTGAAATACTTTGTTGAATGTGCTGACAACAAAATCACACAAACATAAAAAAATGGAAATCAAATTTTTTAACACATGGAGGTCTGGATTTGGAGTCACACTCAAAATTAAAGTGGAAAAACACACTACAGGCTGATCCAACTTTGATGTAATGTCCTTAAAACAAGTCAAAATGAGGCTCAGTACTGTGTGTGGCCTCCACGTGCCTGTATGACCTCCTTACAACGCCTGTGCATGCTCCTGATGAGGTGGCGGACGGTCTCCTGAGGGATCGCCTCCCAGACCTGGACTAAAGCATCTGCCAACTCCTGGACAGTCTGTGGTGCAGCGTGACATTGGTGGATAGAGCGAGACATGATGTTCCAGATGTGCTCAATTGGATTCAGGTCTGGGGAACGGGCGGGCCAGTCCATAGCATCAATGCCTTCGTCTTGCAGGAACTGCTGACACACTCCAGCCACATGAGGTCTAGCATTGTCTTGCATTAGGAGGAACCCAGGGCCAACCGCACCAGCATATGGTCTCACAAGGGGTCTGAGGATCTCATCTCGGTACCTAATGGCAGTCAGGCTACCTCTGGCGAGCACATGGAGGGCTGTGCGGCCTTCCAAAGAAATGCCACCCCACACCATTACTGACCCAATGCCAAACCGGTCATGCTGGAGGATGTTGCAGGCAGCAGAACGTTCTCCACGGCGTCTCCAGACTCTGTCACGTCTGTCACATGTGCTCAGTGTGAACCTGCTTTAATCTGTGAAGAGCACAGGGCGCCAGTGGCGAATTAGCCAATCTTGGACTGGACTGGAGTGGACACAGAACACTGGCCTAGCTAACGATTTCCTTATTAATTCAGCAGCAGCAGCACTCTCCCTGCTCTAACTAACACTGCAGCTTCAGAATGAATCTAAGATGGATGCTGTCCTTGATTTTTGATAGGAGGTGGGATGGTCTGGGAGGGAGGGTATGCTGATTGACTGGAATGTGTCTGCTGACTGTGAGGTACAGGGTCAAAGTTTGCTCAATGATGACGTATAGGGGGCGGATTGAACATCGCATATGTTCGCCCGCCGCGGCTAACCCGAACAAGCGATGTTCGCGGGAACTGTTCGCCGGCGAATAGTTCGGGACATCCCTACTCCCTATGCGTGTTACTGCAAGGTACAGTGTTCTATACCACTAGAAAGGCTCTCTGCAGCCAGGAAATAGCAATTTTTTAGGTAATTTGCTGCAAATTTATTCGGATCTCACTTCTGCAGTTATTTCTGTTGAAAGCGTATAGGGGCGTATTTCAGTACAACAAGAAATATATATATGTACTGCACTGTTGCAGTTATTTCTGGTGAAAGCATATAGGGGTGCATTACAGTAAAAAAGAAAAATACATATGCACTGCACTGTTGCAGTTATTTCTGGTGAAAGCGTATAGGGGCGTACTTCAGTAAAATAAAAAAAATATATACACACTGCACTGTTGCAGTTATTTTTTGTGAAAGCTTATAGGGGCGTATTACTTTAAAAAAAAAAATATATATATATGCACTGCACTGTTGCAGTTATTTCTGATGAAAGCATATAGGGGCATATTACAGTAAAAAAGAAAAATACATATGCACTGCACTGTTGCAGTTATTTCTGGTGAAAGCGTATAGGGGTGTATTTCAGTAAAGAAAGATGTATATATACGCACTGCACTATTGCAGTTATTTCTTGTGAAAGCGTATAGGGCCATATTACTTAAAAAGTTACATTACAGTAAAAAAGAAAAATACATATGCACTGCACTGTTGCAGTTATTTCTGGTGAAAGCGTATAGGGGTGTATTTCAGTAAAGAAAGATGTATATATACGCACTGCACTATTGCAGTTATTTCTTGTGAAAGCGTATAGGGCCATATTACTTAAAAAATATATATATACGCACTGCACTGTTGCAGTTATTTCTGGTGAAAGCATATAGGGGCGTAATACAGTAAAAAAAAAATATATATATACATGCACTGCACTGTTGCAGTTATTTCTGGTGAAAGCATATAGGGGCGTATTACAGTAAAAAAAAGAAATATATATTCTCAGTGAATTTCTGCAGTTAATTCTGGTGAAAGTGTATAGGGGCGTATTTCAGTAAAAAAAGAAACTATATGCTCAGTGCATCTCTGCAGTTAATTCTGGTGAAAGCGTATAGGGGTGTATTTCAGTAAAGAAAGACAAATATATATGCACTGCACTGTTGCATTTATTTCTTGTGAAAGCGTATAGGGGCATATTTCTTTAAAAAAAGAAAAATATATACGCACTGCACTGTTGCAGTTATTTCTGGTGGAAGCATATAGGGGCGTATTTCAGTAAAATAAGAAAAATACATACGCACTGCACTGTTGTAGTTATTTCTGGTGAAAGCGTATAGGGGTGTATTTCAGTAAAGAAAGAAAAATATATACACACTGCACTGTTGCAGTTATTTCTGGTGAAAGCATATGGGGGCGGATTTCAGTAAAATAAGAAAAATACATACGCACTGCACTGTTGCAGTTATTTCTGGTGAAAGCATATAGGGGTGCATTACAGTAAAAAAGAAAAATACATATGCACTGCACTGTTGCAGTTATTTCTGGTGAAAGCGTATAGGGGCTTATTTCAGTAAAATAAAAAAAATATATACACACTGCCCTGTTGCAGTTATTTTTTGTGAAAGCTTATAGGGGCGTATTACTTTAAAAAATATAAAAATATATATGCACTGCACTGTTGCAGTTATTTCTGGTGAAAGCATATAGGGGCATATTACAGTAAAAAAAATAAAAATATACATGCACTGCACTGATGCAGTTATTTCTGGTAAAAGCATATAGGGGTGCATTACAGTAAAAAAGAAAAATACATATGCACTGCACTGTTGCAGTTATTTCTGGTGAAAGCGTATAGGGGTGTATTTCAGTAAAGAAAGATGTATATATATGCACTGCACTATTGCAGTTATTTCTTGTGAAAGCGTATAGGGCCATATTACTTAAAAAATATATATATATACGCACTGCACTGTTGCAGTTATTTCTGGTGAAAGCATATAGGGGCGTAATACAGTAAAAAAAAATATATATATATATACATGCACTGCACTGTTGCAGTTATTTCTGGTGAAAGCATATAGGGGCGTATTACAGTAAAAAAAAGAAATATATATTCTCAGTGAATTTCTGCAGTTAATTCTGGTGAAAGTGTATAGGGGCGTATTTCAGTAAAAAAAAGAAACTATATGCTCAGTGCATCTCTGCAGTTAATTCTGGTGAAAGCGTATAGGGGTGTATTTCAGTAAAGAAAAACGAATATATATGCACTGCACTGTTGCATTTATTTCTTGTGAAAGCGTATAGGGGCATATTTCTTTAAAAAAAGAAAAATATATACGCACTGCACTGTTGCAGTTATTTCTGGTGGAAGCATATAGGGGCGTATTTCAGTAAAATAAGAAAAATACATACGCACTGCACTGTTGTAGTTATTTCTGGTGAAAGCGTATAGGGGTGTATTTCAGTAAAGAAAGAAAAATATATACACACTGCACTGTTGCAGTTATTTCTGGTGAAAGCATATGGGGGCGGATTTCAGTAAAATAAGAAAAATACATACGCACTGCACTGTTGTAGTTATTTCTGGTGAAATCATATAGGGGTGTATTCCAGTAAAAAACAAAAAAATATATTCTCAGTGCATTTCTGCATTTAATTCTGGTGAAATCGTATAGGCGCATATTACAGTAAAAAAAGAAAAATATATTCTCTGTGAATTTCCGCAGTTAATTCTGGTGAAAGTGTATAGGGGCGTATTTCAGTAAAAAAAGAAAATATATGCTCAGTGCATCTCTGCAGTTAATTCTGGTGAAAGCATATAGGGGTGTATTTCAGTAAAATAAGAAAAATATATACGCACTGCACTGTTGCAATTATTTCTGGTGAAAGCGTATAGGCGCGTACTACAGTAAAAAAAGAAAAATATATACGCATTTCACTGGTGCACTTATTTGTGGCAAAAGCGTTCAGTGGCCTATTTCAGTACAGAAAGAAAAATATATACTCACTTTACTGGTGCATTTATTTCTGCTGAAAGCGTTTACTGGCCTATTTCAGTACAAAATGAAAAATATATTCTCAGTTCACGTCGGCGGTTATATGTGTTGAAAGCATGGCTGGCAGTCAGCTGGGTGGCAGCAGTGGGAGGTCAGGAGCCAAATGTGCCTGGGGTAGAGCACCTGCTTCGCAGCAGCCTACCTACCCGGGCAGTAGTGGTGCAGGGGTTCACGGAAGTAGCGGCGGTAGCAGTCAGTCAGTGCGGCGGTTATATGTGTTATTTTGCATTTCAGTAGAAAAAGAAATGTACATTCTCAGTTCACGTCGGCGGCGGTTATATTTGTTGAAAGCGTTTAGTGGCCTATTTCAGTACAAACAGAAAAATGCATTCTCAGTTCACGTCGGCGGCGGTTATATGTGTTGAAAGCGTTTAGTGGCCTATTTCAGTACAAACAGAAACATGCATTCTCAGTTCACGTCGGCGGCGGTTATATGTGTTGAAAGCGTTTAGTGGCCTATTTCAGTACAAACAGAAACATGCATTCTCAGTTCACGTCGGCGGCGGTTATATTTGTTTAAAGCATGGCTGGGATTCAGCTGGGTGGCAGCAGTGGGAGGTCGGGAGCCAAGCGTGCCCGGGGGCGAGCATCTGCTTCGCAGCAACCTACCTAACCGGTGAGTAGTGGTGCAGGGGTTCACGGAAGTAGTGGCGGTAGCAGTCAGTCAGTTTCTGCGGTTATATGTGGTAAAATCTTTATTGAAGTATTTCAGTCGAAAAACAAAATGTATTCAACGGTCAGCGCTGCAGTTATATGCGGTTAAATCTCCATTATTTCTCAATTATAAATCTCCAGCTCGGGGGCCCCGTGTGGCTTCTACACACTTTCAAAATAATCCTTCAGCGGAGCGAATTGATGCCGGATGACCGGGACGCTCCATGACTTTCCCAGGAGCTGCTGTCGGAAGCAGCGGTGCATTTCTGAGACGTCCGTATAGTGTGGGGGGAATCCGAGGACCCTTTCCATCTCCGTGCTCCGTTATATGTGGTAAAATCTTTATTTATTAAAAAAAAATATTATTCAGCATTCACTGCTGCACTTATATGCGTTAAAATCCTTTGTGACTTATGTCGGTGGAAAAAAAAAATAGTATTCAGTGTTAACCGCTGCACTTATATGCGGTGAAATCTTTTGTAAATTATTTCGGTGGAAAAGCAAATTTCCACCACCTCCATTAACTTCCTCCTCTTTTCATTTTCATCCACAACACACACACTGACTTTATACCCCCCCCCCCCAGCTATATATATATAAGTGGGGTGAATGAAGGTAAATGACACTGCCAGCCTGTTAAAGGGAATTACAGCATGATACCACAATACATTTGATATGACATTTAGCAACAGTTTAGAGTGCCCACATATAGCACATAGTGGGACACTGCATCAAGATGAATCAGGCGTGGATCAGCCAGGATTTCCACACACCAATGCCTGATGCATCAGACTAGATTATCCATGGTGCCACACAAACAATTTGACAAAAGAGACCGGTTTCTTCTGGCTACCTGCCTCAGCTATGATTCTGATGCTGTTACCCGTCTGATGCCACACATCTGATGCCAAGTGCTCCTTCTTTCATCCACCATCTTCAGCGGGTACTGGTATTGCCACCAACTTCCAAAGTATGTCACCTTGCCACTCTGTGGCCTCCTGATGCTGCCGCCACCTCCAGACTCGGTCATTGTGCCGCTCTGTGGTCTCCTCATGCTGCTGCCACCTCCAGACTCTCTCATTGTGTCACTATGTGGCCTCCTCCTGATGCTGCTGCCACCAACTCCAGACTCAGTCATTGTGCCACTCTGTGGCCAACTCATGCTGCTGCTTCCTCCACACTCTGTCATTGTGCCACTATGTGGCCTATTAATGCTGCTGCGACCTCCACACTGTGTCATTGTGCCACTCTGTGGCCTCCTCCTGATGTTGCTGCCGTCGCCACCTCCAGACTCTGTCATTGTGTCACTATGTGGCCTCCTCATACTGCTTCCACCTCCAGACCCTGTCATTGGATGACTCTGTGGTCTTCTCATGCTGCTTTCACTTCACCACTATGTCATAGGTCCATATGTCATGTGGACTTCTCATGCCGTTCTCACCCTCCCCACTTTAGGACTGGTCCACTATTTTGGCTTTCGGCCTGGCTGACATCATCATTTATTTAACCCTTCTTCTGATCTCTAAGCCTCACCAATTAATTGTGCACGACAAACATGGTAGTATGAAAATAAGTAACTCCTTCATTAATACATATAATAACATAGACATAGGCGATAAAATACACAGGACAAAAAAAGGACCCAATATTCAATGGAGATATTTATAAGATAAGACTGCTATCCTCCTACAAGCATGTTCAAGCAATTACTTATACCACCCTATAAGCGACAGCTTCACAGTGATAGGGTATAACAAACATCAGCAGCATACTATATAAAGTGCCAAGTGCATATCCAACATATGGAGGCAAGAGGATAAAAGCAGGTTGTAATATACTAACCAGAGAAGATCCCAGACACCCCGACGCACGTTTCGCGTTAGCTTCCTCAAGGGAATATGTGATATGTCACATATCCACTTGAGGAAGCTAACGCGAAACGTGCGTCGGGGTGTCTGGGACCTATTTCTAGATGATAACATCTACCTGTAAGGCTGAGTTGATACTTTGGTCAGTTTTGGCCCCATGACCACCCAAATGAGTGAAGTATGCAGTGATTCTAAGGCCTCTTTCACACGGGCATCCCGGATTTGCTCCGGATGCGTCGCGTGTGCATTGCGGAACACCCGTGCGAGTGCACACGCAATTTCAGTCAGTTTTGACTGCGATTGCGTTGTTCAGTTTTTATCGTGCTGGTGCAATGTGTTTTGCACGCGTGTGATAAAAAACTGAATGCGGTACCCAGACCCGAACCCGGACTTCTTCACTGACATGGTTTTAAGGTAAAATAATAGCATTCTTAATACAGAATGCTTACTAAAATGTCAATTGAGGGGTTAAAAAAATAAATAAAAAATAACTCACCTTATCCACTTGATCGCACAGCCGGCATCGTCTTCTTTCTTCTTCTTTCAAGACCTGCAAAAGGATAAGGTGAGTACATTATTTTTATTTTTTAACCCCTCAATCGACATTTTAGTAAGCATTCTGTATTAAGAATGCTATTATTTTCTCTTATAACCATGTTATTAGGGAAAATAATACAGTGAATTTACTTTAATGGGGTCCAGGGTTGCTCATTCCTATCATCTCCTGGCAACCAGGCATGAAAATCGCACCGCATCTGCACTTGCTTGCGGATGCTTGCGATTTTCACGCAGCCCCATTCATTTTCTATGGGGCCTGCGTTGCGTGAAAAACGCTGAATATAGAAAATGCTGCGATTTTCACACAACGCACAAGTGAAAGTGATGCGTGAAAATCACTGCTCATCTGCACAGCCCCACTGAAGTGAATGGGTCTGGATTCAGTGCTGGTGCAATGCGCTCGCCTCACGCATTGCACCCGCGCGGAAAACACGCCCGTGTGAAAGGAGCCTAAAATCGACGTCTGTCATCTGCATGTCATACTGACTCACAGTATTATTTCACTACCAAAGCAGACTCCCTATGCGTGTTACTGCAAGGCACAGTGTTATACACCCCTATAAAGGAGTCTCCATATGGAGTCTCACACACCCTTCTGTCTCAACTCCCCAAATACACTATACAGTATAGGAGAAAAAAAATAAATAAAAAATCCCTTTTCTCAATGAAAACATTTAGTGTTGAGTGGACTTCGATACGAGGAAAATTCCCTGAATGGGGGTAAAAATTTAAAAAACCATACTTACCTCATCTGTTTAAGCGCAAAGAGCCGGCTGCCACCATCTTGATTGAAGATCTCACACAAAATCCCATGTGCAGTGGCGTATGACGTCACCACGCTGCCCGACGTGAAGACATCATCATGGGCCACACAAGATTTAGCGCAAGATCTTTACTCAAGTTGGCGGTGGCCGGCTTTTCACGATTAAATGGATGAGGTAAATATGATTTTATTTATTTATTTTTTAAACTGTATTATTGCTGTCAGATGCCACAATCAGCTATGAATGCGGCATCTGATGGGTACGATGATGGGTGGCAGCGCAATCCCTGCACCCTGCCATTGCACCCACTACTTACAAAGAAATGTGCTTTGTGACGGAGTAATTTGTCACAAAGCAATTTTTTTTTGTAAAATTCGGTGAAACAGCCGAATCAAATTTTTCAATACTTTGGATTATTACTAAAAACATTGTTCTAGGGCAGGCATCATGTTCTATGTGTTTTTTGTACTAATTCTGACTTTTCCCCATTTAAACATAATTCTTAGGACCAGCAGGATCAACTCTGCGTAATCAGGCATTTTGCCTGGAAGGATTCATCCTTCTGATAAAAACTGTGCCAGGTTGGTGAAAATCTGTTGTACCTTTCCAGAGACAACAGAGTTTAATATGGCATGCAAATGAGGGCTTCTGTGTACAGTCCCTAGCACATCAGCTTCTGCACTTTCCTGCATTAACCATACTCCTTCTCCTTGACTGATAGGACCAGACTTCATTATTGTACTCATGTCTGGCTTTATAATGCTCTGCATTTGACATTGATTATTGCGTATGCGACGATTATAGAGTTTTCGACTCATGTGCGGGATGAGAGCACAGGGCAAGATGATTACAATAGTTACATGCATAGTGAAATAGTATGGTTGAAAAAAAATATGTCCATTAAGTTCAACTAAGATGGGGGAATATGAATGAAGGAAAGGGGAAACCTAAATTCAACAAATAAATTAAAGTTATTTTGTTCTAAGAAATAATCTTAGCCTTGTTTGAAACCATTAACTTCCTGCTGTGAGCACGTCCTGAGGTAGACTTTTCCACAGATTCCCAGCTCTTATGGTTAATTAGCCTTGCTGCCTCTGGACAGTAAACATTTTCTTCTCCAGTCAAAGGCAATGGTGCCTTGTCTTTTAAGGGGATTTTACGTGAAACAGCGTTTCACCATATTTATGTATTATATATTTATAATAATTATAAATAGTACCCAATTTAATCCATGTTGGATATTACACTCAAACTTGGTTTTTCCATGTAACGGGAAAAGGGTATATGGTTATTATAAAACATGGTTTATGCTGCTGTAATAATATTTTACTAAATACTAGCATACTATGCCTGTTACAGATAATCTGTTTTTACAAAATGTAGTCATAAAGTTCATAAATGTTTAGCAAATTTAATAGATACCTGAGCAAAAATTTGCATTATGGCTGTGCATCTTTGTACAATCATAACTGTGAAGAAACATGTTTTTTGTGGCTTCCCTAATGTCTTTTTCCCTCTTCAGCTGCACAGCTAAATCCATTTCTCTCAGAAGCAGGGGGAGTCTCCTTTCTGTGGAATATACCAGCACTGTACTGCTGTGATGTCCTTTTCCTTATTTTCCACTATGTTTTTTTTCAGCTACAGAGCTCACAGAACAGAGATCACACTTACAGAAAAGCATGACCCTGCTGTTATCTTCAGATGTATTGTAGAATCAGTTCTTTTATCAGGCTCAGGGTCTTATATACAGGGTGGGCCATATATATGGATACACCTTAATAAAATGGGAATGGGTGGTGATATTAACTTCCTGTTTGTGGCACATTAGTATATGTGAGGGGGGAAACTTTTCAAGATGGGTGGTGACCATGGCGGCCATTTTGAAGTCAGCCATTTTGAATCCAACTTTTGTTTTTTCAATAGGAAGAGGGTCATGTGACACATCAAACTTATTGGGAATTTCACAAGAAAAACAATGGTGTGCTTGGTTTTAACGTAACTTTATTCTTTCATGAGTTATTTACAAGTTTCTGACCACTTATAAAATGTGTTCAATGTGCTGCCCATTGTGTTGGATTGTCAATGCAACCCTCTTCTCCCACTCTTCACACACTGATAGCAACACCGCAGGAGAAATGCTAGCACAGGCTTCCAGTATCCGTAGTTTCAGGTGCTGCACATCTCGTATCTTCACAGCATAAACGATTACCTTCAGATGATACGAGATGTGCAGCACCTGAAACTACGGATACTGGAAGCCTGTGCTAGCATTTCTCCTGTGGTGTTGCTATCAGTGTGTGAAGAGTGGGAGAAGAGGGTTGCATTGACAATACAAAACAATGGGCAGCACATTGAACTCATTTTATAAGTGGTCAGAAACTTGTAAATAACTCATGAAAGAATAAAGTTACGTTAAAACCAAGCACACCATTGTTTTTCTTGTGAAATTCCCAATAAGTTTGATGTGTCACATGACCCTCTTCCTATTGAAAAAACAAAAGTTGGATTCAAAATGGCCGACTTCAAAATGGCCGCCATGGTCACCACCCATCTTGAAAAGTTTCCCCCCTCACATATACTATCGTGCCACAAACAGGAAGTTAATATCACCAACCATTCCCATTTTATTAAGGTCTATCCATATAAATGGCCCACCATGTAGATAACACTGATTGCCCTACTGCATTATAAGAGCTCATATCAACTGGTAGGATCTTGCCTGGTAACAAGGTTGTTGATTGTTTCCAACAAAGACCAACTGAATTGTGAAGGCAACTATTTGTAGTATAACTGGGTTCATACCTGCATTCACCTTTCTGTATTTCTGTTTGACGCAGCAGAAAAATAAAAATATTGGAGAGATGAATCCATCAAATCATGGTCAACAACTGAGCACAGTCGTCTCAATTGACTTTAACAAGGTTGGTTGGGGTTTTGTCATGGTGTTTGCCATTTTATCCCAAAAAAATATTGTTGCATGCTATACTATTGCTTCTACAACAGTTATGGAATCAAAGGTTGGAAGGTCCTAGCAGAGCCTCCAATACAGTTGTGAACATAACTTTATACAGATGGTAATACAGGATCAGTTCAAGATACATAAAATAATGTATTTACACATTTGCCCATCGGATCACCAGAATGGGGGACTGTGTTCCCCGTTTGAATGGAGTGGCGCACATGCGTGTGTTCTGCTTTTGCATTCAACTCTATAGGACTGCTACAGTTAGCAGAGCGCACGAGCATAGCTATCTCTAGCAGCCCCACAGAGCTGAATGGAGCTGCAGCGCATAGCGATTAGTTCGCTCACTGATTAGACATTACTCCCTATCATTTGGATAGGGCAGAAGTTGCTGTAATGGGTTTGTCCCTTTAATATTTTCTCGCTATGAGAATTACTTAATTACATGCAAAATATTGATGTGTATGTTCCACAGCTTGCAGATTTTCTGTATTGTTCTTCATGTTCATTTAAAAACAGCATGACATAAATTACATGTTATAACAGCACTATACACCCTCCAGAGAGGTTTACATATAATTTACTATTGCATTTGGTAGGATACAAATTCAATGTTTTTCATACATTTAATTATTACTATATCTTGGTGCAATGCTGAAGAGGGCAATTGTATTTAACAAAAAGTAGTGGAACCAGAGCGAAATCGCACATACTTTTTTAACAGAGGAGAGGAAAGTATTAATGTAAAAAAGGTTAATCACATTAAAGACGCCCTGAGAGGACATAATGCTTGAATTATTGTATTAAATGAAAGCACTTCACTGAATTTCAATAATGGTGAGCTATATTTAGGAACAATGGGTCTGAATGGATTGTTTCGTTCTCGCTCTCTATTTCTTGGGCACTGAATAGAGAGCACAGCAGAAATGTAACTAGAGAAAGAACAGCTCTAGCTACTAATTGACATTATTACTTTCATATTCTGAATATGAAAACATTAACTCTTGCAATGCTGCCAATACGTTATGCTGTAAAACCAAATGATCCTGTTGAAGGCTGTAATATTAATATTGAGGTTTATTTAGGATTTACATTCTAGGGTTAAAGGGGTTCTCAGGGCTTTTAATATTGATGACCTATCCTCAAGGTAGGTAATCAATATCAGATCGGCGGGGGTTTCGGGTGTCGGTGATCAGCTGCATGAAGGGAAGGCGTGCGCAGTGTGCATGTGCTGTCTCCCCTCTCTCTGTCTATTTGCTGCTGCTATGTCTATGTGCACACTGAGCGTGCCTTCCCTTTATACAGCAGATCGGCGGGGGTGCCGGATGTCGGACCACCACCGATCTGATATTGATGACCTATCCTGAGGAAAAGTCATCAATATTAACCCCTTAAGGACTCGGCCCTATTTCACCTTACGGACTTGGCCATTTTTTGCAAATCTGACCAGTGTCACTTTAAGTGCTGATAACTTTAAAACGCTTTGACTTATCCAGGCCATTCTGAGATTGTTTTTTTCTTCACATATTGTACTTCATGACCCTGGTAAAATTAAGTTAAAAAAAAATCTTTTTTATTTATAAAAATATACCAAAATTACCAAAAATTTGTAAAAAAATTGCAAATTTCCAAGTTTCAATTTCTCTACTTCTATAATACATAGTAATACCTCCAAAAATAGTTATTACTTTACATTCCCCATATGTCTACTTCATGTTTGGATCATTTTGGGAATGATATTTTATTTTTTGGGGATGTTACAAGTCTTAGAAGTTTAGAAGCAAATCTTGAAATTTTCAAAAACCCAATTTTTACGGACCAGTTCAGGTCTGAAGTCACTTTGCGAGGCTTACATAATAGAAATCACCCAAAAATGACCCCATTATAGAAACTACCCCCCTCAAGGTATTCAAAACTGATTTTACAAACTTTGTTAACCCTTTAGGTGTTCCACAAGAATTAATAGAAAAATTTAACTTTTTTGGCAGATTTTCCATTTTAATATTTTTTTTACAATTACAAAGCAAGGGTTAACATTAACAGCCAAACCAAACTCAATATTTATGGCCCTTATTCTGTAGTTTACAGAAACACATATGTGGTTGTAAACTACTGTACGGGCACACGGCAGGGCGCAGAAGCAAAGGAATGCCATACGGTTTTTGGAAGGCAGATTTTGATGGACTGTTTTTTTTACACCATGTCCCATTTGAAGCCCCCCTGATGCACCCCTAGAGTAGAAATTCCATAAAAGTGACCCCATCTAAGAAACTACACCCCTCAAGGTATTCAAAACAGATTTTACAAATGTCGTTAACTCGTTAGGTGTTCCACAAGAGTTATTGGCAAATGGAGATGAAATTTCAGAATTTAAATTTTTTTGAAAATTTTCCATTTTAATCCATTTTTCCCAGTAACAAAGCAAGGGTTAACAGCCAACCAAAATTCAATATTTATGGTCCTGATTCTGTAGTTTACAGAAGCACCCCATATGTGGTCGTAAACAGCTGTACGGGCACACGGCAGGGCGCAGAAGGAATGGAATGCCATACGGTTTTTGGAAGGCAGATTTTGCTGGACTGTTTTTTTTGACACCATGTCCCATTTGAAGCCCTCCTGATGCAACCCTAGAGTAGAAACTCCATAAAAGTGACCCATCTAAGAAACTACACCCCTCAAGGTATTCAAAACAGATTTTAGAAACGTTGTTAACTCTTTAGGTGTTCCACTTAAGAGTTATTGGCAAATGGAGAGGAAATTTAAGAATTTCAATTTTTTGGCAAATTTTCCATTTTAATCCATTTTTCCCAGTAACAAAGCAAGGGTTAACAGCCAAACAAAACTCAATATTTATGGCCCTGATTCTGTAGTTCACAGAAACACCCCATATGTGGTCGTAAACAGCTGTACGGGCACAGGGCAGGGCGCAGAAGGAAAGGAATGCCATACGGTTTTTGGAAGGCAGATTTAGCTAGACTGGTTTTTTTGACACCATGTCCCATTTGAAGCCCCCCTGATGCACCCCTAGAGTAGAAACTCCAAAAAAGTGGCCCCATTTTAGAAACTACGGGATAGGGTGGCAGTATTGTTGGTAGTAGTTTAGGGTACATATGATTTTTGGTTGCTCTATATTACACTTTTTGTGAGGCAAGATATCAAGAAATAGCTGTTTTGGCACCGTTTTTATTTTTTGTTATTTACAACATTCATCTGACAGGTTAGATCATGTGATATTTTTATATATGGATTTGGTTGATTGGATTGGCTCACCCTCTATTAGCATGGAATGGGTGCTCCCCCTAAAAAAGATATCCCCAATCTTTTAAAATGGTTTGATTATTAAAATGGATGGATGAGAGGGGCACACCGACAACTAGAATCACAATGCAGACCAGCCAGTATGTGAATAAGCTATTTATTAGCAACTCAATAAAATAAAATAAAATGAGGATCCTCAAAAATCAATCATTTGAAACATACACTTTATAAAACATATAAAACCAAGGTGGTAGTATCGTGAGATACAACAATGACACTGATGGATAATAATGTTAGCTGATTGTAGCAGGTTTTTCTAGGAAACGATTCAGGTACGCAGGTCTTTTGCGCAATGTCTCTCTTGTTACTAAAAGTTCAGACTAAGCCGATATTTGCAAGTACATGTAGAGTCTTTGTAGTGTTAAATCTTCACAGCATATAACAAAGAATCTGCTGTTAAACTGTACTGTATATGGACACACTACTCACAGTTTCAGTGTAATGAGGCGGCCGATCACTTGTGCTTGGCGTGGCGTCCCACGTGGTACAGCACCGATGGTCTGATTTTGGATCCGCTTATTTATACTGATGAGTAGATCTCCAGGACAATGCAAACAATAGGTATAGGCGCCGGGGTCAAGTGTTTGTCAAGACCCAATAAGTTATTCGGCGTTGCTGTGTGTCTTTTATCCAAACACAAGAAATCCTATGTTTTCTTCCTGTGCGTTGTGTGGAAGCGCTTCTGAAGATTCGAAGACGGTGCGCAGATGATAGCCTGCGGTTTCTTTCTTTCCTCGAGACTGTGTACACCAGACGCGTTTCGGAGTTGACAATGACTCCTTCCTCAGTGGACCTGCGTACCTGAATCGTTTCCTAGAAAAACCTGCTACAATCAGCTAACATTATTATCCATCAGTGTCATTGTTGTATCTCACGATACTACCACCTTGGTTTTATATGTTTTATAAAGTGTATGTTTCAAATGATTGATTTTTGAGGATCCTCATTTTATTTTATTTTATTGAGTTGCTAATAAATAGCTTATTCACATACTGGCTGGTCTGCATTGTGATTCTAGTTGTCGGTGTGCCCCTCTCATCCATCCATTTTGATATTTTTATATACCAGGTTGTCACGGATGCGGCGATACCTAATATGTATACTTTTTTTTATTTATGTAAGTTTTAAACAATGATTTCATTTTTGAAGCAAAAAAAATCATGTTTTACGCTGGGTTCACACCTGAGCGTTTTACAGCGCGTTCCTACACGTTCCAACGCGGCGATACCAAATATGAATACTTTTGCTTTATTTATGTAACTTTCACACAATAACAGCTTTTTTCAAACAAAAAAATTATGTTTTAGTGTCTCCATATTCTGAGCTATAGTTTTTTTTATTTTTTGGACGATTGTCTCAGGTAGGGGCTCATTTTTTGCGGGATGAGGTGACGGTTAGATTGGTACTATTTTGGTGGGCAAACGCCTTTTTTATCGCTTGCTGTTGTACTTTTTGTGCTGTAAGTTGACAAAAAAATAGTTTATTTAGCACAGTTTTTATTTTTTATTTTTTACGGTGTTCATCTGAGGGGTTAGGTCATGTTAAATGTTTATAGAGCCGGTCGATACGGACGCGGCTATACCTGATATGTATACTTCCCCCTCCCCCCCCTGTTTATTTTTACTTGAAACTTTTAATTTTTGGGGGGAAAACTTTATTTTTTCAACTTTTTTTTCACTTTATTTTTTGTCCCACATTGGGACTTGAAATTTTGGGGGTCTAATCCTTTACAATGTATTCCAATACTTCTGTATTGGAATGCATTGGCTGTATGAGTAATACTGTGTGGGCTGGATCTCACAGGCTCGTCACCGGAAGGCAGCACAGATGCCTTCCTTAGACATGACCCCCCTGGCATTGTGACAGGATGCCCGTTGAAAGATTTAAGTGGGCATCCTGTCACAATTAACCCCCGCCGCGCCGCAATCTACTTTTAAAATTAGGACGTACCAGTACGTCCTGAGTCCTTAAGGACTCGGCAAATGTGGCGTACCAGTAAGTCCTAAGTCCCTAAGGGGTTAAAAGCCTAGAGAACCCCTTTAAAGAAAACCTGCCTCTATGAAATGCAGTGCAGTCTCCTGCCCAATAACTTGCAGGTAGGTTTGTCAGCTTTCCCAACAAAAAATACCGGCCAAGTTAAACCACGTGCAGAAGTGTGTGTGGTTTGGGTGTGGCTTAAAGGGCTTCTGTCACCCCATTAAACCGTTTTTTTTTTTTTCTTTACTAATAATCCCTACACTGCGATCTCAGCATACATAAGCTAATTAATGATTTTCGTTCAGTAGAATTTGCTAAAAATCTATTTTTACAATATGTAATTACCTTGCTACCAGCAAGTAGGGCGGCTACTTGCTGGTAGCAACCGCATCCTCCGATCGTAATGACGCCCCCTCAGCTTGTTGATTGACAGGGCCAGCGGATGGGATCTTTCTCTGCTGGCCCTGCCTGTTACCATTCAAAATCTGGCGCCTGCGCCGCGGCCGTACGTATCTTCAATCTGCGCAGGCGCACTGAGAGGCGGCCACTCACTCGGCCGCTCCATCCTCAATGCGCCTGCGCCGATAACGTCACATCTACACCCGGCGCAGGCGCATTGAGGAGCGAGCGGCCGAGTGAGTGGCCGCCTCTCAGTGCGCCTGCGCAGATTGAAGATACGTACGGCCGCGGCGCAGGCACCAGATTTTGAATGGTAACAGGCAGGGCCAGCAGAGAAAGATCCCATCCGCTGGCCCTGTCAATCAACAAGCCGAGGGGGCGTCATTACGATCGGAGGATGCGGCTGCTACCAGCAAGTAGCCGCCCTACTTGCTGGTAGCAAGGTAATTTACATATTATAAAAATTGATTTTTAGCAAATTCTACTGAACGAAAATCATTAATTAGCTTATGTATGCTGAGATCGCAGTGTAGGGATTATTAATAAAGAAAAATAAAAACGGTTTAATGGGGTGACAGAAGCCCTTTAAAGCAGGTTGTTATTTGACATTGATGTTTTGGTTTGATCATATTGAGTTTTGCAACCCTTTTTTAAATAAATAAAATAAAAATGATGTTTTTCTGCAGTTTTTAACAGCAAAGGGGTTGAGCAGTGATTTAATATTGATGATTTGTCCTCAGGATAGGTCATCAATATCAGATGAGTAGGCATCCCACCGATTAGCTGTATGAAGCAGTAGTGGTGCTTGTGCGAGTGCCACTCCCTGTTCATGATTACCTGTGCATGGTTTCCTTTATATCGGTGGTGCAGTGCATTCACTCAAATAGGATGAGTAGTTATAATTGCACTGCAACATCGCTACAAGCAGACAATGCACCAGTCGCATCATTTTCTAATCAGATTATATGAAAGGCTGTAGGTTTCCTTAAAAGGGTTATCCAGGAATGGATAATGATGACCTATCCTCAGATCAACAGGGGTCTCAGTCCCAGCATCCCAGCTGATCAAGTGTTTTAGGGAGCTGCTGTGCTCTCCAGAGTTCTGGGCAGTGCTGCCGGCTCCCAGCAGCTCTCAGAGCACAGCGCTGTACATAATATAACGGCAGTGCTTGGTGTTGCAGCTCAGCCCCAATCACGTCCAAGGGGCACGTGACTGATGTACGGTGAAGTCACATACAGCCTAGGAAGAGGCCGAGGCACTTACAGAGAGCTGGCCTCTTCTAACAGCTGATTGGCGGTCCAGAGGACAGGTTATCAATTCAAATTTCAGAATGACCCCTTTAAGGAATTCCAGCTTTTCCATAGAACAGGTGTAGGATCATATGAACTCAGATTAATATGGATAGAGTGTTGGGGCCCCTTTACTCACTGTTGGTGTCACATTGGCAGGTCAGATAAAACTGTAGCTATACTACAACTCCCAGCAAAGCAGCACATAATCTGTATGACAATTTTGTATGCCCTTGTAGAAATGGCCCCATCCTTGTACACAAAACAATCAAGAATGGGACATGTTCTATGTTTTTATGGCCGAGCCATGTGGATGTGGACAGCACACTGTCTGCTTCTTTTGCAGCCCCATTGAAATGAATGGGTCTGTAAGCCGTGTACCGGGGTGGGCTCCCCAGGATACAGAGAAGTCACAAACGATGAAAGCGACACTGACACCAGCTTTTGTAAAGCAACCTTTTTTACTGAAATGTAGTAATGAATACAATTCCAAATGCCAGAAACATAAAATGAATATACATACAGTACAGACCAAAATTTTGGACACACCTTCTGATTCAAAGAGTTTTCTTTATTTTCATGACTATGAAGGCATCAAAACTATGAATTAACACATGTGGAATTATATACATAACAAAAAAGTGTAAAACAACTGAAAATATGTCATATTCTAGGTTCTTCAAAGTAGCCACCTTTTGCTTTGATTACTGCTACACTCTTGGCATTCTCTTGATGAGCTTCAAGAGGTAGTCCCCTGAAATGGTCTTCCAACAGTCTTGAAGGAGTTCCCAGAGATGCTTAGCACTTGTTGGCCCTTTTGCCTTAACTCTGCGGTCCAGCTCACCCCAAACCATCTCGATTGGGTTCAGGTCCGGTGACTGTGGAGGCCAGGTCATCTGGCGCAGCACCCCATCACTCTCCTTCATGGTCAAATAGCCCTTACTTTCAAAGTTTTCCCAATTTTTCGGCTGACTGACTGACCTTCATTCATTTCTTAAAGTAATGATGGCCACTCGTTTTTCTTTACTTAGCTGCTTTTTTCTTGCCATAATACAAATTCTAACAGTCTATTCAGTAGGACTATCAGCTGTGTATCAACCTGACTTCTCCTCAACGCCACTGATGGTCCCAACCCCATTTATAAGGCAAGAAATCCCACTTATTAAACCTGACAGGGCACACCTGTGAAGTGAAAACCATTTCAGGGGACTACCTCTTGAAGCTCATCAAGAGAATGCCAAGAGTGTGCAAAGCAGTAATCAAAGCAAAAGGTGGCTACTTTGAAGAACCTAGAATATGACATATTTTCAGTTGTTTTACACTTGTTTGTTATGTATATAATTCCACATGTGTTAATTCATAGTTTTGATGCCTTCAGTGTGAATCTACAATTTTCATAGTCATGAAAATAAAGAAAAGTCTTTGAATGAGAAGGTGTGTCCAAATTTTTGGTCTGTACTGTATATCCAGCCTGAAGGCTGTGACCTTTGTGCTGCACAGCACTGCATCCCCTGGTGGCTGCCGAAGGAAAATCTGCGGTAATTTACCTACCGGCGAGCACAACTATAACTGCTTTGCTATACCGATTATTACCCTAAAGAAGGCGCGAACAATTGTGTGAGCGTGTGATATGGGATAGCCTGCGGTGCAACACAAGAGCTTACAATACTATAGCACTACACAGAATTTCCCCCTTTCCCTTAACTGATAGAATAGCACGTGCCTAATGTACAAACACATTAAACTGGCTGGAGTCCCTAAACTCGCTGGAGTCCCTGGGAAGTGTATCAGTTGTGTAGTGTCCGTTTAAGTTATGGAGCACAGAGATAAATGATTGCAACACTTTCGGCCTGACACAAGATAAAAGCCCTAACTAGAGGCTAAATTTGCTATGAGTTGCGTGCATGATATTACTGACCTGGGTCTGAACTGTATCCACTGGCAGCTCCGGACTGAACCACAAGTCTCTACCACAACATGCGATCCTGCAGGTATTGTAACTCTGCTCCTCCGTTATCATCAGCTTCCTGAAATCGATGCTCTTTCCTCGGAACAGAATCTGGTTCTGGAACAAACGGTGGAGTCACTCAACTGCAGCTCCGATCGCTGAAGAACGCTCCAGACCTGGATGGAGATTGATCCGCTTTCTCACACACAGTCCTTCTGTCTCCTCACAAAAATGTTCGCCTGCTTCTTCTCCAGACAGTTATACTCCACCTTCTATGAATATTTAAATCTAGGCAGTCTCTTTAGCTGTATATGGGGAAACAGCGGCCTCTTGTGGCCAAACAGCAAAATAAACAGTCTTGTTAACTTAGTCCATACAAACAGTATTCAAACGTTAAGAACGGTTTCTCAATCTCACAGGTCCACAACTGATCCACAAAAAATGTGGATCAGTGGCGTACAGAAAATATAGTTGTGTGCATGAGTCTGTAGGGCAGTGTATGCTATAGGGCTGTGATGGCTAACCTCCGGCACTCCAGCTGTGGTAAAACTACAACTCCTAAAATGCACACTTTCTTGGCTGTTCTCAGAATGCCATGGAAATGAATAGAGCATGCTGGGAGTCACAGCTGGAGTGCCTCAGGTTAGCCACCACTGCTATAAGGAGTTTTTTATTTTTATTTTAAAAAGCTCTAATTCTAAAAGACTTAAAGGTGTAAAAAAAAACAACTGTACAGCTCATCTAACACTTCAAGGCCTCCATCCTTAGCTCCTCAGAGACCTGCCAGGATCCTGAGGTGGGCCATGATGGCCACACCACTTCCGACTATCTGCAATTGGTAGTCCAAGATACTTCCTTCTTGTCCCGCCCTGCTTGTGGATTGGCCAGCTTTGTTCATATGAAGAGTGATGGCAAATCTAAGGGCAGCAGGAAGTGTCTTGGATATCCAAATGTACAGTATGCACCAGGTAATCTGGAAAGTGGTGCAGTGGGACCATCTTGGATGGCAGGAGAGGAACCCAGGAATTGGCAGGTCTGTAGCTGAAAGTTTTGAAGGAGGTCACTGTGTAAGTGTGCTATTTGTTACCCAGTTAATCTGAGTTTTTATTCTTGAAATGGGGGGGGTCTCTAAAAATATCAAATGAATGAACCTAAAATGAAATGAGATTTCCTTTAAGTAAGGAGAAGAATGAATGGAGGTGGAAAATAAATAATTTAAAAAAGAAGGCAATATTAAAAAATGCTTTACTAGTTACTATGCTTTTAATAACCCACTAAGTCACAGACATGGCTGATTTGTAAACTACAAAGGATGGTTGTAGTTGTGATCACAACAGAGAGGTTACATCCATTTTGGGTCTAACTATTCCTGTAAACTGCACAATGTATATAACTAGAGATGAGCAACGTTTTAAAAAATTCCATTTGGCCGGTTCGCCAAATCTTTTGGAAAAATTAGCTTAGGTCCGAATTTATTCGCAGCGAATCGCATTAGAAACGGCTATTTCCTGGCTGCTGAGAGCATTTATAGTAGTGTAGAACACTGTGCCTTGTAATAACACGCATAGGGAGTCTGCTTTGGTAGTGAAATAATACTGTGAGTCCATATGACATGCAGATGACAGGCATCGCTCTTAGAATCAGTGGGTCTCAAAAGATCAGGGGCCCAAGCCCCAATATATATTGACCAATTCTCTAAGTCTACCAACCGACCCCAACCCCTCACCACCGCAAACACTAGCACTGAAGACATTTTACTGTACTTGGTATACAGCTATACCTCTCACATCCAGTGCCTCCCAGGTGATGTCTCCTCTCATGTAGATCTTCTCTGTCATTATCTTCTCCATTCGGTCCAGACAACTTCTCTCAGTCGCCTCGTTTCTGCAGAGTGTGACACACGAACATCTTAGGTTCCTCACTTTTCTGTACCCCCAATACTATTCTGAAGAAAAATGAGTACCATACAGATAATATTCCCCATAGTAAAAGTGCTCCTCATAGTCCCACCAATAGTAATTCACTTCTAGAATGCCCTCATTAGTAATACTGCCCCCTACAGTGCCCCCAACAGTGATAGTGCTCCCCAGGAGTGCCTCCATTAGTAGAAGAGTCCTCCAGTATTAATAATGCCCTTACAGAGCCCCCAGTAGAAATAAGGCCCCTATAGTTCCCCCAGTGGTAATAAAGCTATCTACAGAACCCCTCAGTAGTAATAAGGCCCCCATAGTGCTCTTAGTAGAAATAATGTGGATCTATAAGTCCCTCCTATAGAGCTCCCAGTAGTAATAAGAACATCTAATGTCCCCTGAATTTAAAATGCCCCCACAGTGCCCCCATATTTATATCTCCCCCTACTGTTATAATGCTCACCCTGAAGAGCCCCAGCATTTATAATTCCCCCTGCAGTGGCCCCTGTAGTTATATTCCTCCGTTTAGTGTCCTCAGAAATTATAATTCCTCAGCCCCTCAATCATACAGTCCCATGTAAATAACATTATTTCCCTCCCTCCATCATAGAGTCTTATGTAAATACCATCACACCACCTCCCCAGCCCCTCCAATATACAGCCCCATGTAAATAATATCCCTCTCTACCTACAGCCCCCTCCAAAATACAGTTCCATGTAAATAACATCACACCATCTCTCCTGCCCCCTCCAATATACAGTCCCAGGTAAATAGCATCACCCCCTTCTGAGCCACCTTCAACATACAGTCCCATGTAAAGAACATCACCCTCTCCCCAGCTGCCTTTAATATATGGCCCTATGTAAATAACATTACCCCTCAACATTCAGTCCCATGTAAATAATATCACTCCCTTCCACAGCCGCCTTCAACATATAGTCCCATGTAAATAACATCACCCTGCCCTAGCAACCTCCAACATGCATTCCCATGTAAATAACATCACCCCTCAATTTTCAGTCCCATGTAAATAACTTCTCTCCCTTCAGCCATAACATACAGTCCCAGTTAAATAACCACATCTCCCAGCATTGCTCTGCCTCACCCTTCACTTACCTCTCCTCATGTAGCAGACCTCACCACAGCTTCTTCCCAGGACTTCTCGTCACTGCTGAGCTATCCTCTCCTGAACTGGTCACATGATGATGACATCATCGCAGGACCTTTACAGCTTCTGCACATACTGTGGAGGCTGGTGGCAATACTAGTACCCGCTGAAGATGGTGGGTGTAAGAAGGAGCACTTGGCATCAGATATGTGGCATCAGGCGGGTAACAGCATCAGAATAGTAGCTAAGGCAGGTAGCCAGAAGAAACCGGTCTCTTTTGTCAAATTGTTGGTGTGGCACCATGGATGATCTAGTCTGATGCATCAGGCATTGTTGTGTGGAAATCCTGGCTGATCCACGCCTGATTCATCTTGATGCAGTGTCCCACTATGTGCTATATATGGGCACTTTAAACTGTTGCTAAATGTCCTATCAAATGTATTGTGGTATCATGCTGTAATTCCCTTTAACAGGCTGACAGTGTAATTTACCTTTATTCGCCCCTAGGTGGTGCTGGCACCACTTATATATATAGCTGGGGGGTGTCAAGTCAGTGTGTGTGTTGAGGATTAGAATGAAGAGAAAAGGAAGTTAATGGAGGAGGTGGAAATTTGTTTTTCCACCGAAATATTTCACAAAAGATTTCACCACAAATAATTGCAGTGCTGAACGCTGCATGAAATTTGTTTTTCCAAGGAAATGATTCACAAAATAGTTTACCGCATATAAGCGCAGCGCTTAACGCTGGATAATTTTTTTTTTCCACCGAAATAAGTCACAGAAGATTTTACCACATATAACTGCAGCGCTGAACGCCGAATGAAATTAGTTTTCCCACCGAAATAATTCACAAAAGATTTTAACGCATATAAGTGCAGCGCTGAACGCTGAATAAAATGTATTTTTCCACCAAAATACTTCAATAATTATTTTGCCACATATAACGGAGCATGGAGATGGAATGGGTCTTCGGATTCCCCCCGCACATCTCAGAAATCAACCGCTGCTCCAGACAGCAGCTCCTGGGAAGGTCATAGAGCGTCCCGTTCTTCCGGCATCTATCCGCTCCGCTGAAGGATTATTTTGAAAGTGTGTAGGAGCCACACGGGGCCCTCACGCTGCAGATTTATCATGGAGACAACATGGACATTTAACCGGGGTAGGTATGCTGCTGCGAAGCAGGTGCTTTACCCTGGGCACATTTGGCTCCCGACCTCCCACTGCTGCCACCCTGCTAACTCCCAGCCATGCTTTCAACACATAACCGCCGACGTGAACTGAGTATATTTTTTTCTTTTTGTACTGAAATAGGCCAGTAAACACTTTCAGCAGAAATATATGCACCGGTGAAGTGTGTATATATTTTTCTTTTTGTACTGAAATAGGCCACTGAACGCTTTTGCCACAAAAAAGTGCACCAGTGTAATGCATATATATTTTTTATTTTTTACTGTAATACGCCCCTATACGCTTTCAACAGAAATAACTGCAGAAGTGAACTGACCATCTATTTCTCTTGTTGGACTGAAATAGGCCACTATATGCTTTCACCAGAATTAACAGCAAAAATACACTGAGAATATATTTTTCTTTTTTTACTGAAATATGCCCCTGTACACTTTCACCAGAAATAACTGCAACATTGCAGTGTGTATAAATTTTTCTTATTTTATTGAAATACGCCCCTATATGCTTTCACCAGAATTAACAGCAGAAATGCACTGAGAATATATTTTTCAGTTTTTACTGTAATATGCCCCTATATGCTTTCACCAGAATTAACAGCAGAAATGCACTGAGAATATATCTGTCTTTTTTTTACTGTAAAACGCCCCTATACGCTTTAAACAGAAATAACTGCAGAAGTGAACTGAGCATATATTTGTTTTGTTGGACTGAAATAGGCCACTATGCGTTTTCACCAGAATTAACTGCAGAAATGCACTGAGAATATATCTTTATTTTTCTACTGTAAAACGCCCCTATATGCTTTCAACAGAAATAACTGCAGAAGTGAACTGAGCATATATTTTTCTTGTTGGACTGAAATAGGCCACTATGCGATTTCACCACAATTAACTGCAGAAATGCACTGAAAATACATTTTTCTTTTTTTACTGTAATACGCCCCTTTATGCTTTTAACCGAAATAACTGCAACAGTGCAGTGTGTATTTTTTCTTTTTTTAATGAACTACGCCCCTATACACATTCACCAGAAATAACTGCAGAAGTGACCTGAGAATGTATATTTCTTGTTGGAATGAAATAGGCCACTATATACTTTAACCAGAAAACAGTTAAATAGTGAGGTGCTTATATATTTTTCTGGTAGTACTGAAATACACCCCTATACGCTTTCACCAGAAATAACTGCAACTGCAGTGTGTATATATTTTTCTTGTACTGTAATATAACCCTATATGCTTTCAACAGAAATAACTGCAGAAGTGAAATGCGTATATATTTTTCTTGTAGTACTCAATAAGATACCAAGACATAAGCCTCTGAAGGCTTTTCAACATAAGACTTGCAGCCCAATAACAAATAGCTGGAATGACAGAGCTGTCTAATGACTATTTGGATCCCCAAATAATCATTCCCTGTACTTGTAAATTGCTTTCCTATCAATGTCCCTAGCGCCTTCTGACGTCTCTACCTGCACTAAGATGCTGTGATATGATTTCTCCCTATCCTTTCTCTGCAGTTATAAATAGTTTTTTCTGTCTTTTTTTTTCCAAAATGGTTTTTCCAATAGCTGTCCCTAGCGACTTCACACGTCTGTCCCTGCACTCTGAACGGCTGTGACATCACAGGGCTGGCTGGCTGCTGATTGATTTTCTGCATGCAGGCATGTCAATCTGGGTGATCCCGCCTTCCCAGAGTTCTTTGCCCTATGTCCTCAGTCCTCACACGTGTAGCCACCATTTTAGGAAAAATGCAATTCGTTATTACGAAGCGCGAGGAAATTCGCATTCGTTGCAAATCAAATTTTTCCTGAAATTCTAAACGAATTCCACTTTGTCAGCTTTGATTCGCTCATCTCTATATATAACTATAGAGTAAATATACACTGTAATCTTCATTGTAATCTGTGGACAAAAATAGAAGTAATGGGATGTCATCATTCAGCACAAAAATAACTGAGAGTGCTTACTCAGCTTTTTTTGAAAGTTCCAAAAGACAGCTGCACAAGCTTTGCCACCATTCCATTCACAGAGGTGCCCATTGGGACCCATTCTTGAAGTGGTTGATGACTCATTCCAAGGAGAGGTCATCAATATCAGATCGGCAAGGGTCCAACTCCCGGGACCTCCGTCGATCATCTGTTTAAAAAGGATGCAGAACTGCATTCTCTTTAATGGCATGCTGTCTAGATCCTAGCAGTGTTATTACATCTTCTCCCCCTTCACTTGAATAGGATGAGCAGTTGTAGTTACCCTTCACCACTGCTAGGATTTAGCCAGCTTTTAGAATAATCACTGAAGAGGATACAACGCTTGCAGGAGCATCACAGCCTCATCAAATAGATGATCAGTGAAGGTCCCAGAAGTCGTCTCCCCCCCCCCCCCGATCTGATATTGATGACTTAGGCCTCATGCACACGACCATTGTTGTGTCCCGTGTCCGTTGTTCCATTTTCCGTGATTTTCTGCGGACCCATTGACTTTCAATGGGTCCGTTGAAAACTCGGCTAATGCACCGTTTGTCTACCGCTTCCGTGATCTGTGTTTTCAGTCCGTCAAAAAAATATAACCTTTCCTATTTTTTTCACGGAAAACGGTTCGAGGACCCATTCAAGTCAATGGGACCGTGAAAAAACGCGGAGGCACACCCGATTGACATCCGCGTCCGTTCTATTTCTATCTTTTGCCATGGCAAAACTGTCTGGCAAAACTTGTGCCAATAAAATGAAAAAAATATATATATAGGAAGTTTAAGGTCATAGGTTATGCTAATTGCTAGCCACCTGTGCCGAAAATCTGTTGTGTGGTGAGGCAGTCATTGCAGATTTATTTCCATCAAAAATGCCACGCTGGAATGTGGAAAAACTTATTAATTTGGTACAGGACAGGCCCGAGCTATGGGACACCAGATGCAATTCGTATCTGGACCGAGTCCGAAAGGATGCTGCCTGGGACCAAGTGGCCCGTAGTATGAGACAGACAGAATGGGCCAAAGCAGATAGTCGAGGGCGGGCAGATTTAGGTAAGTGATAGCAATGTAGTTGTACTGTCCTTGCCCTGTGTGTGCCAAAATGATGTAGTTAGAAATTCCATGAGGTCAGAATAGTGTGTATTTTGTGGCCCAGCTTCTTTTTGACAATATAACAAAATAATAACAAAGACAGGTGCACTCTGCGGTCTTACTAAACCCTCAAACTGATTTTAAAATTTAGAGATTAGCCAACATATCCTACGGTGTAGGACATGTCTGAGCCCGAGCACCGCGCCAAGGTTTCTCAAGTAGCTCGGGTGCCTGCTTTCCATCTACAGGCTACATTTAGGTGCACCTGTGAGGCCTGGGCCTTATCAGCCAGTCTTGAGTGGGACTCGCAGACTCCTCCCTCCTCCCATTGCTAGCATGGTTACATGCTGGAGGCAACTGGTGAGTTGTTTGTGAGTCGGCCTCATGCTCCTGTAATTTGCCTACTGGCTCCTGGTATAGCCAATATGGCTCAGGTAGGTGAGTGTCAGGTCCCCGAGCTACTTGAGAAACCTTGGCGTGGTGCTTGGGCTCAGACATGTCCTACACCGTAGGATATGTTGGCTAATCTCTAAATTTTTAAAATCAGTTTGAGGGTTTAGTAAGACCGCAGAGTGCACCTGTCTTTGTTATTATTTTGTTATATTGTTATATTGATTATCACATCCACATAATTGCTATCTTGTGTAGGATGTCTATTGTGGTACTTGTGGTTCGCTGCGGTCATCCTCCACTGTATGCATTAAGTCATGCACTAAATACCATACCCCACCATTTCTAACTTAAAATGGCTGTCCCTCCCTTTGCTACAGCATACAGTAGTCATGTATAATAACATGTATAGGCACTTTTTTTTGGGTGACACATGTGTCCTTGTTGTAATTGAGCATCTTATAGTTGTCACCCTCACATATTCTAAAGTATTTTAGTCCAAATGGCTTGCACGACTAGTCTCCTCCTTCCTGAACTTGTACATTAGTATCCACACACCTGCAGTACTGTACCATGTGCTGTATAATCTTGCCAATTCAGACATTTTGGAGATTTGTGTCCTTGATCTAGGAAAACATTATTTTTCTACTATTTGTATGTAGTTTTTGATTCTATTTAATTTTTAGTAATTTGTATATTATGTCATTTCTTTACAGTCGAACAGACTAAAACCCGCTGGGCAAGTTGCCGTGATCAATTTAGAAGGGAGGTAACAAGCAAAGGCCGGAGCGGTGAGGGAACCTCCAAAAAAAAGGCCATATCTTTACACTGCAGAGTTGTAGTTTTTGAGGCCAGTTATGGATTTGAGGCCGTAAGTATTTTTGATGTTTTTTTGTCATAAAAAATGTTGGTTAAAATTATTTAATAATCTTGGTGAGCAATAGTGGAAAATAAAGTAATGGGTTGTGTTGCGTTGTACTATTGATGACCTTCTCTTTTGAGTAGGTCAGGCATGTCAAATCTGAGGCCAACCAACTGTTTCAAAACTACATACAACTCCTAGCATGCCATAATAGCTGTAAGCTATCCAGTCCTGCTGGGAGTTGAAGTTGTGCAACAGCTGGTGGACCACAGTTTGGACATGCCTGTAGGTGGGCTCTATCATTTTTGTCGGGGGAGTCACACCAGGCACCACCGCTGATGAGCTGTTTGATGAGACGACACGTGCAGTGCGCACATGGCGCCTCCCCTCTCTCTTTTGTTCCTTTGAAGCAATATTTTCACCGAAACATAGATGTTTGCAATCAGAGCAGGAATAGAGAAGGGAGATGGCACGTGCGCACTTCACGCATTCTCTCATCATACAGTTGATCATCGTGTTTGACGGCTATTGGTCACACACCAATATAATTGTTTGTACCTATCCTATCGATAGGTCTCAAATGTCAAAAGGTAGGATAAACCCTCCTTTTTTATTTAGGCCCTGAATAGTGTAGCCATTTGTGTATGTTTTGGTTGGTTATATCTTTTTCATACATACCTGCTATCTTACTTTTGTATGTTTTTGAATTTCCTACCCATTCTGTACTGTCATTGTCATTTATATAGGTTAAATGGTATACTACAAACCACAACATGGATTCCTAAAAGTTCACATATAAAATGGCAATAACATAATCCTTTGTTAATGGAGTATAATGATGCTCCAACTACGTTCGAGCAGCAGAATTTAAACTACTACTCCAACCATGGTCAAGCCTGGTCCATGTTGTTTCTCTGAAAATGATGTTCTATTAGGTTTACATTACATCAAGGATGTTTGGATGGTGGAAGCAGGCCACATACAGACGAGATGGACTGAATATCAGCACTGGTTTTGGTCCTTGAATGAGTAAGGGCTCTTTCACACTTGCGTTCTTTTCTTCCGGCATAGAGTTCCGTCGTCGGGGCTCTATGCCGGAAGAATCCTGATCAGTTTTATCCTAATGCATTCTGAATAGAGAGAAATCCGTTCAGGATGCATCAGGATGTCTTCAGTTCCGGACCGGAATGTTTTTTGCCCGGAGAAAATACCGCAGCATGCTGCGCTTTTTGCTCCGGCCAAAAATCCTGAACACTTGCCGCAAGGCCGGATCCGGAATTAATGCCCATTGAAAGGCATTAATCCGGATCCGGCCTTAAGCTAAACGTCGTTTCGGCGCATTGCCGGATCCGACGTTTAGCTTTTTCTGAATGGTTACTATGGCTGCAAGGACGCTAAAGTCCTGGTTGCCATGGTAAAGTGTAGTGGGGAGCGGGGCAGCAGTATAATTACCGTCCGTGCGGCTCCCCGGGTGCTCCAGAGTGACGTCAGGGCGCCCCAGTCGCATGGGTGAAGTGATCACATGGATCACGTCATCCATGCGCATGGGGCGCTCTGACATCATTCTGGAGCGCCCCGGGAGCCGCACGGAGGATAAGTATACTGCTCCCCCGCTCCCCACTACTACTATGGCAGCCAGGACTTGAATAGCATCCTGGGTGCCATAGTAACACTGAACGCATTTTGAAGACGGATCCGTCTTCAAATGCTTTCAGTTCACTTGCGTTTTCCGGATCCGGCGGGCACCTCCGGCAAATGGAGTGCACGACGGATCCGGACAACGCAAGTGTGAAAGAGCCCTAAACCTCTTTTGAGGCTGGGCAGCTCCAAACGCCAAACAATGTTTTCCAAATAGTTTCACATTAGGCCTTTACATGTCATTTCCCATTGTTTTGGATAAATTTATAAGAAAATGTAATTGTTATTCATTGTGTAAAAACAAATATCTGCTGTATGCTGCCACACCGTATATATATTGTATACACACGGCTGATTTAACTTATTAAAAATGATGTACTTTTGCAATGAGGTAGTCTAATGATGTAATATATTTTTATGTGTTTCTTTCAAATACAGTACTGTGGACAGTCTGGATGCCTCAGATGACTCTGAGACGGCGGGCAGTCAAACATCGGCTGTATTCTCGCCGGCCACAAGTCCAGCACCAACGCCTGCGGAGGACCCGGAAGAATCATCACTGGCGCAGCCCACCCTACCACTGGCGAGTCCACAAAGAGTGCATCAGCCACAGCCCAGGCGTCGCCGCCAAGTCCCTCTCTCTACCTCTGGGCAAGGGAATCGTGAAATGATTGACGCACGAGTCATTGAATTCCTTGCCCAGAGGAGGAGTGATGGCATGGAGGAGGCAATGCTGAGGGGACTAGGGCCACTAATGAAGCAGGTAACTCCGGAAAAGTACCATGAGTGCCTGGCTTCATTGGCCCTAGTCATAAAGATGTATTGTATGGGAGACATACTTGCCAAAATAAATTGTTTGAAAAATGAAATACTAAATGCTGCTCAGCAGCAGCAAACAGGCAGCTATCATCAGCCTCCACAAACAACTCAAGGGCCATCTTCCCCCCCCCCAACCACCAAACCACCATTCTCAAGATCCGACACAGCATGTCGGTCAGCCGCATTACCCGAGCACTTTGCCAATTGGGGCCACACAACAGGCCCATGTACGGCTACGGTCTACATTTGGTCCTGGGTCGTTTACCGAAGACCTGTTTGAACTATAAAAGATGTTTATAAACATTTTGGTAGCACTTTTTCTGTATATGTTTTTTACTTTTGTACATTGCTATGGTTTTTGGATTTGTGATCCACATATTTTATTTAAAGTTTTTGTGTGAAAAAACAATTTGACTTGTGTTTATTTTCTCAATCCACAAAACATTTAGAGTTCAACACATCGCAAAAACACATCCACACGCACTCTAGCTCACAAAGCAACACTTTATTTTGAAGAACAACATCTGTATTTTTGCATAATGGGATCATGAGGTTTTAGAAAAAAATTTGGACCATATAGGCAAAATACTAAAGATGTTTATGTCAATTAACATTTTGAAGAAAACATCTTTAATAATTATTTATATGCAGTTTAAAATATGTGATGTCCAAAAAATCTCAGCCCGCAAGCCCACATCAAGGGTCTTGCGAGTCCCTACACTCAACTACCACAATAAATTTTAATAATCTATCTACAATATAATAAACAACTAAAGAGCCCAGAAGATTTCAAAAACTGCCACGAATAGCGTCCCTCTGCCATGGCAAGGACCCCTCTGGGCTGTAAAAGTAGTCTGCATAGAGTTCCCGAACTGCAATGCCTTGCAGTCCCAGGTCGTCTATGCAGGGTCCTTTCCAAACCCATGATGACGTAGGAAGATCTTCCATGTCAACAGAAGAGGAAGCCTCGTGAATCCTGGTGAAGTTGTGTAGAACAACACAAGCTTGAATCACCAGGGTAGCATTCTCTGGATCCATTTGTATGGATGACAAAAACACCCTCCACTTGCTAGAGAGTATCCCGAAAGCGCACTCAACATACCGACGGGCACGAGTTAACCAGTAGTTGAAAATACACCTCCTGACATCCAAACCACGCTTTGGAAAGGGCCGCATAACATGTGGAGTCAATGCAAACCCTTCATCCGCCACGATGACAAATAGAGCCGGCGGACCAGCATATCCGGGCAGTCTTCTGGACTCGGGCAGGGCAAGCTGGTTGGCACGAAGCCGCTCACCCATTCTGGAAGCACTAAAGATGCGAGCATCCGCAGTGCTTCCATAGGCCCCGATATCTACCATTATAAACTGGTAGTTACTGTCAGCAACAGCCATCAGCACTACTGAAAGATAATGTTTATAATTGAAGAATCCTGAGTGAGGAGGCTTCTTCACACGGATGTGCTTGCCATCCATTGCCCCGATGCAGTTTGGAAACTGCACAGAAATATTGAAGCCCTCAGCGATGCAAATCCAATTGTCCGTCTTGGGCTGCGGCATCACTGTCTCTCGGAGTTGCTGCCAGATGACATGGCAAGTGTGACGTACAATCCGAGAAATGGTTGAGGTTCCTAAAAGAAACTCAAAATGCAGGGATGCAAATGAGTTACCAGTTGCAAGGAATCTGTAGGAAAAGATATTTTAAAAAAAGTAAGCGGAAACTAAAAGGGAACATAAGATACTTTATGCGCCTATAATGTTGTATACAAGACATGATTTAAAACTATCTATGTCCATTGTCGACTAAACATAATTTTAAAAAGTGAGTTTGGGTGTATGATCAAACACTACCAGCTATTGGGGTGTGGGCAGTACTACCACAACTAAGTTACAACCACTGTGTTTAGACCCTTGACATGCTGAAGGTTATGGGCGCCTTAAGAATGATGTGAACATTATGCATGATGCTGAAGATGGCTGAACACAAATTGCAAACCTTCTAAAAATAAACGACAAGCTTTAATATTGCCATGTTATGTGTCAGGGATTCAATAAGGTCACTTCAGCAAACAGTAGCACATGTCTAACAGCAGCCATTTTCTAACACATGTTCCTCCTGACAGAAGCAGTGCACATTACTGTTGAAACTATAAACGTAAAATATTGCTTACCTCAGCGTGACGATGAGCCTTTCCTCTGGAGAAATGCTGCGCCTCATATTGGTGTCCATGAAGGTAAGGACAGTACGTAGAGACGACAGCAAGTGATCAAATGTAGTCACTGACATCCGACAGAAGGAAAAAAACTTCTCAGGATGCAGGCGCAGATCTTCGTAGAGGGTATGAAAGTGTCCTTTCCGGTAACGTTGAGAAACAATCGGATGGACCCAAAATCGCCGCCTTCTACTCGGTTCCTCATCCAACAAAGGAGTGCGCTGTCCCCATCGCCGAGAAACAAGCCAATGCAGTAAGACCTCTTCTTCAGAGTCATCCGCCATGGTGAAACAGCAAAGACAAGCAACCAAAAGAACCTCTGTACTCTGTGAAGACTACAGAAAATGGCCACAAAACCAAACTCAGGTGACCAGCATATATACCAGTATCCTGTGTGGAGTTATTAAAATTTCATTTTTTTCACCATTCCTTGTTTTCTGACGGTCCGCAAAAAAAACGGAAACACGGACACACGGAAACACAACGGAATAAAAAACAGAAACGGATCACGGAACAATGGAACCCCATTTTGCGGACCGTGAAAAAATACTGTCGTGTGCATGAGGCCTTAAACTGTGGACAGATCATCAATATTGTAGCACTGCACAACCCCTTTTAAGATATTTGCAAATGAGGATACCCCTTTACAAAACAGCTCCACCTCCCTGACTGCACTAACCCCCAAAGATGAAGAATAAAATTGGAGGGGCACTTTAAGACCTGGTATAACATCTATATATTTCTAACATATCCTGCAAAGAAGTGTAGCTTTTTTTTTTTTTTTAATCCTACAATTAATAATCCAGTTGAACATATTTTGAACACGTTTCTCTTAGAAAAGAGCTATATTTTTATTACCACTATAGATGTGACTTTTGCATCCCTCCAGATCAGCTCTTGAATTGCAATGGCACGATATGATCATTGGTCCTAGCACAAGGTATTTGTATTTCACAGCTTCATGCTAGGGGTGAAAACGGGTCAGCACAATCTGACTTTATCCATAATCCACAGGAAAACAGAGTCCAAGCACTCTATATAATTATACATATCTATATGTTCACCAAGTATGATCTTTGGTTCATGTGGCAGGCAATACAAATGGATCTTCCGAAGTTCTCATATGAATGCAATAGATCAGATAAAGGATTTGTGGCAAGAATAAGAAAGAGATAACCATGAAAACAAATCCACACAAGAGGAGCATAAGTTGATAAATGTCTATGACGAGAACATTCTAATCAGCATGTACTAGACAGGGAACTAGACATAGAGAGTGTATATAGCCATATCTGTGGTGGTGTCACTTAAGTTTACTATGTACACCCTGAGATTGCGAA